>NC_071668.1:29942500-30245530 GCF_028554725.1 Zeugodacus cucurbitae
ATGTTTTAATCTCGAAATGATGATCGTTAGAATTCAAGTAGAGCAGTAGCTCACGCAGCTGCTCCTTGGTGGGTTTGAGCGCTAGCAAGATGTCCAATGCAATGACACGTGCCGAAGTATCGAATTTACGTTTGGTTTGATAGAATATTTCAGCTAAACGGCTGCGATGCTTTTCATTAAAGTTTGCAATAGGGAAGCTTTTCAAAGCCTGTAGAGCGGCAACTGATTCCGCCTGTGCACTACTCAAAGCGCTGTCGAAAAGTGTTTGCAATGTGCTCACGTCCTGCAAGTTTTGCAGCGCACGTATGTATATAACTTTACAGTCGCTCTCTTTACATTTTTCACTAAGATTATCTAAAAATAATTGGCGTATTTTTTGTAGTAGCGAATCGTTAGGATCGAAACCTGACTGACGAGTAAGCGCTGCGACTGTTTGAATTACAGAGTCACGTAACTTTTCATTCGTGATTTTTTCACTATCAGCGTCCGTTTCCAAGCGATTGTATAGGTCCTCGATAATAGCGCGTTCCGGATGAGTTCCAACAGCGAGTGATTGCAGATATTGCTCCAAATACTCAACATCATCCTCTCCATTGAAATTGTATACTTCAGTTATAGCATTGTGAGCGTCAATCGTTTGGACGGCTGCTAGCAAATCAATCGTTGGCTTGGCAGATGCGTTGTGGGATTTTAAGATCTCAACGAAATCAGCTTGCTTAGTGATACGCGCTACTGGTAATAATTCAGCAATGGCAACCGATAGGGATTGTTTGCCGACATTTTCGCCAGTAAATTCAGCATCGAATTTTGCGATTTCAGTTTTAAGCTGTAATTAAGATGCATACATTGGACTGCGATTGAAATTTTGATATGAACACACTTACAGTGGTGTCTTTAATTTCACTGATTGCGCCGTCTACATCGGCCTCAATATCGAATACACGATACCACTCCAGTAAACTTTTTACCGCATCATCAAGTGTGTCAAACTCCAGTTGCTTAACTACATCTGAGCTCTCAACTAGATGCGTAAGACCAAACTTAGCGCTTACTTCGCTGCCCACATCTGGTTTAGAAGCCAAGGCAATACGATGCTTTTCCGAAGTTATAGCCTGCATAAGTGCACCCTCAGCATTCAGTTCGTACTCAACAATTTCTTGTGAGACTTGTGATATACCTACATAATATAAGAAAGTATTAGTAAATAAAAAATTGTTTTTGCATGTGTAGTTCCTTACCCAATGCTTTCTCTGCTCTGTAATTGACTTTTAGGTCCCAATGTGAGCAATCTGTTTTGATCTTTTCAATAATTGTGGATGATTTGATTGCATAAAAGACGTTACATTTGCCCGAAACATCCACCTCCGTGACGGGGCCATTCTGATACTGCAATTGAAACAGTGAAGCAAAGCCACGCTCCAAATTGAGAAGCGATTGATCTCGCGATGTGTGCGCTATGACCTTATGCGGCTTACCGGCAATAAGGCTGACATAGAAAGGACGATCTGGTATTTTTGTTATTTCGGCAGTTTTACTTGATTTACGCGCTTTGGCTGGTGCGCTTACTTTCGAATATGTTATAAAAACTTCCAGCAATTGATCTTTCTCTGTGTTCCATACCGAGTTAACTTTTAATTGTGCGCGAAATATATAACTGGCTTCCTCAGCGCTCATACGGCTCAAATCATGCATTGACACTACATTGGTGAGCTCAAAGAGATGTTGACTTTTCGGTGGAATGAGAAAAGCAGTTTTTGAAAACACCGTAGGAACTGAAAAAAAGGCATTGTTACTCTAATATTTATTCAGAAGTTTAAAAATTATTAAATTTAGTGATCTTAATTGTATTATGTTAATAAAATTCATTAGCTTTGAAGACACGTCATTGAAAGCTGGTAGTATACATTGGCGGCGACTTTTGTATATTCTTATCTGTTTCGCTTGCATGATTTTACGTGTCCATCACACAATTACACACAACGGATGCAAAAACATAATTACTTCATCACACTTGTACTTCGAGCGAAAGGTTATCAGTCTTGCTGAATGAAGATGCTTTATATTTACATGCTTGTGAACGAATTTAATTAACTTGATATTCATATCTCTGGATATTGAAACAGGAAAGAATAAAATCTATCAGCTGTTTTCCATTTAGGTTGTAAGTCCCTATTTGAATAGGTCATTGATCTTCTATTTAAAAATATACATTCATACAAGTGCTGCTTAAGCCATTACGATTTTTGCTTTCTGTTTAGAATTATTAATAAGTTAAGTGAAATTGTACTAATTTATGCAATTGACTTCACACTTTACACCTGCCATCGGTCAACAATCTACAGGTTTTCGGTTTTGACTACTCACCCATTATGCAAAATAACAACACAAGTGCCGGCATTTGCCGGTTCCACAATTGTTTACTACACATATTTAACGAAATCCTAAGCCAATTTTGTTAATTTTTTGTGAAGATATATTGTTAGAAAAACTAAATTCTTATGTCGGACTTTTTCGTTTTCCAAAAAATTGCAGCACATCCGCTCACTGAAGTCTGTCTTAAAGCTTTGCGGGTGATAGAAGACAAATCAGTGTCTTTTAGCAGCAGCGACGTCGCTACGGACAGAAGCAGCGATGTACAATAGAAAGAACGCTGCCAGATGTTCAGTGATAAAAGAAATTTATCGGAAAAAAGCGGCATTGATTATACACCTTCAGGTTCTACATTTTCATAAAGTCATTGGTTATTGTTACAATCGCCCATGATTAATAAAAAATATATTACTTTTGTTATAAACATAAAATAATGAATTTACGAGTATACAGAGAACGTATAATATATAATATACGTTCTCTGGAGTATATCATTTAAGAATGTACAAGTATGTAATATAGATGTCGCTGTAAATGTAACTTATATTAGCTACTAACCTGTAGATGACGCTGAAAGATATTAAAAATTATCACATTTTCATGTTATGGCTAAATTATTGCTTCGCATATCCATTCATTCAACTAACATTATCTGAACGCAAAAAATTATAGTTAAAACTTAAAAGATGCAGTTTATAGCAATTCGTGCATAGGATGTGATCCATGGTGTAAACTTCACAATGAATTATTCGACCTATAAAAATCAATATGAGCGCACGGTTAGAACACCTGAAGACTTGCAATCTGTCAGCAGGTAAGCTTTGGACTACTGATGACCGAGTTGAATTTGCTGGTTATCCCTTTTCGGCCTCGAGGCAGTGCGCGAGCTATTTTATTGGACACTTCATTAGACAAAATGAATGCTGTGTTTACCCGTAGGGTAAACCATCGGCGCTGGCGGCAAAAACAAGTTGATGCTAAAACATCTCAGCTCGGCAGAAGTAAACTATCTCACCAAGGTCCGCAATGAGTCGCTGACCACTTTTAATATACCCAACACGTAGAAAACAGGAAGAGTGGTCCCATTACTGAAGGTGGGAAAATCAGTCAACCACAGCACTTAGTGAGAAATCTTCCTGTGAGAGGACGATTTTAGTAGCGTTGGACTTGTCAAAAGTATTTGACACAGCCAATTACACAACTTTGCATCTTCGAATAATCTTCGCATTCTTCAGGGTTGAGGAGATGGACCATAAATTATCTGAACTGTCGTCAATCAAACAGGGGTGACTGTGAACAACCCCAAATTTTGAATGTTACATTCTTACACAGTGGGACTTCTCTAACTCGAATCACCATAATCCACAAAAAAACTTCAAGTTAGAGAGACTTCGAGTTATAGAAATGTTTATTAAAACATAAATTTTTCAAAAAGCTGTAAAATATAGACTTACCCACAGTTTTAGTTATTTACTTCGCAAAGAGTTTTATTTAAATACATTACAACTTGTATTCTGTAATTTTGTTTGTTGCACTTTGCTATTGTTTGGCTCTTGACGTCTGTATCTCATGCCTTTGTTACACGATTCATGGAATTCACAAGTGTAATATCATATTTTTTGTTCGCCTCCATACAAATATAGGGACTCCTTTAAAATTATTCCTTGATAGTAAAATTTTAAATTTTGTATTATGCCCTGGTCGAAAAGTTCGATTTATGGAAGGAAATTTGTATGAAATCTGACTTCTATTTCCAATTTAAGAGTTCGAGTTTTGCAGAACTTCGAGTTATAGAGTTTCTCACCGCCAGGGGGCGACGCAAATATTCAAATGTACTGAGTGGCAGCGCATGCGTTCATGGCAAAAATTCTCAACCAGCTCATCGACACCAGAGTATAAAGCAAACACTTGATGCGCCGCCGAATTCTGTTTTTGTGAAACAATTGGTAGCGAACCTAGCGTCACCAGGAGCGCGACAATCGCACGAGTACTATATGTCGATGGTCACCCAATGTGCACCCACACAGTGTGTGCCACCGGAGTGGGTAGTAGTAAGTTTCTATATATAATATAGTAGGGTTCTTTTAGGTTTGAGTTATGGAAGTTCCACTGTATATTTTTTCATCCTGCTCATGTGGGAAATAGTAGCAAACGTACAGAGCTGCAACAAGATCCTCAATTGACTTGCCGACAGCACATGGGGCGAGAAAATGTTGCTGGCAACTTACCAGACAATCAGCCGGTCATTAACTACGTCGCGCTGATATGGTCATCTGAATGAAGTAGGACGCAGCTAAAGAAATACGAACAGCCACAGATCGTCTCTTGAAGTCTCTGGTAGAACATTTAGACAACGAGGTACGTCTGCTTCCTGTTAAAGACCATAATTAAATGCTCTCCAAGCAGTTTCGGTTGGGATGCTTTCGCAGAAATCATCCTTGAAGTCACTTGCTGGAAGCCGATCCGCCTCCCAGAACCATCAAGAGTATTTTCATAAAATGTGTCGACGATCTACAACACTATACTTATCGGACTTCGGGAGCGACTGACACAGCAGCTATAAATACCTTTCTTGACTCCCTCCTCGAGAATGGAGTACTTGGAGTCAAATCACCAACTATCGCAGACAACGAACTCGAGTTTGCCCTTCAACTTAAGTGAATTAAGGCGTTAGTTTATTTCAAAAAATATTAAACAAATTCGCTGTTTAACTAAATTTAATAGAAAAAAGTGTGAAATGAATTTGAAACGACTTTTAGCACTTGAATTTTATATTAGTTATAAACTTACATACATATGTACATAAAGATACATATATGTATATGTATGTACATATATTTGGTAAAACCATGTTAATTGACCACAAAATGTCGTGATTAGACTGAAATGCTTCCAATTGCAACTGGTGTCGAATAAACAAAAACAAAAACCAAAGCACAACTCTCCGTGTATTTCTCACAATAGTCGAATTCCCAAATAGCCGGTGACATAAACCAGTATTTCATTGGAAAATTTACACTTAATCACTTGAAGAGCAAAAACAACAAAGCTATAAAACCATGAAAAATTAAGTTGAAGAAAAGAAAATGAGAACATAAAGAAATCATATGAAGACCGCAAAGCTGAATCATCAAAAAACAAATTAACTTGAGCTCGACTCACAGAAGAAATGCTCACATACACGTAATATGTATGTACATACATTCAAACCACAAATAATCTTATGTCAAATACTGATAAGCGCTCAAGTACTTATTTGAGGTAGAGTCACACACGCTGAAGAAATAAAAAAATTAAAAATGAAATTAACAAAAATATTTATTTACAAATATTAGATAAAATACTTGTCACGTACAAATGGAGGCGGTAGCATAACATTGGAACGAAATTTTTAATAGTATCAAAGATTAGATGCAATGTATCCAGTTGTAGATTTGGTTTCCAACGGTCACTCGCAAAACTTTTTCAATATTTAATATTGGGTGATTCACCCAAAAGTGCAGACATAAATTGTTCTATTTCCTTAATGATTTGACATATTTTTCCCTTCTGCATTTCCAGTGACCCCCAATATGATTCCGTTTCCCTCTATTTTATTCAATAATGTCACATTAATTCTAAACTAATTATCTGAGTTTTATTGTTAGCTTATATTGTGGTTCCAAAAATAAATGTTTCTTTCAGATTCTTCTAAAAAAACTAGTTACTCTCAGCTGAATCCCATTCTTTCATTTTCTTGTTTGTCCGATATTATTGGCAGTCGATATCTAAAAGTTTCTCTTGAGGAAAATTTTTCACAAGCAACATCATTCGCCATAGAAACATGTAATAGATGGATGCAAAAGGAACTAGCAAACAAGCTCCAGAAGCTTCTATCGAGTCACTATCAATATGTGTGGCCTGTCGATGTTCTGATGGAACACATCTCTTCTCTTAGTGGCGGACCGCTTATGAGGAATTGGTTCGAATTAAGTTTGCGCATAGAGGGGTAGCTCATAATAAATAATAAATTATTATCTGTCAAATTCACTAAACACATAGCAAAACATTCCTAATGGTCAATTCTTGCTTGGCCAACGTTTGCGCCGTTATACTCCGATTCCACCACGACCGTTTTTGTTTGATGCGTTTGTAACTGAATCACTTTTCATCTACGGGAACCATCCATTTAAGAAAGGGATCAAAAGGGAAAGGGAAAGAGTAATCTCGAGTGACACCCATATACAAGAGGAGATACAAATTACTGAAATCAGCTCATTGAAAACTAAACGATTTTTTTACTAGACCCATAATTTATCATTCAGTCAAGTTCAACTTTAAATCACAAATCTGTGGTAATTGGGGACAAGCTCTTAGATATGCTCTTCAGTGATTAACAAATTTCGCTTAACGTGTTCGAATCACCGTATTTGGGGCGCAAGTAATTCTAAAGAGATGTTCCAGGCTTCCTTGGATTCAGCAAAGCCACAAAGCTTACACTACATTACGAACTTTATAACTTAGATATAATTGAATTGATGCCGTTAGATTACTTTTTCTAGTAGTACGTCAAGTCATTGCTCATATGGAGACCAACAATCGGAGATATAAGGTGGACTATGGACGGGATTGATAAGCGACTTGTAGAGTTTGATTTTGGCTCGTCGAAAGAGGACTTTTCGATTGCCTACTCAGTTCAAAGTAGCAGCTGTTGGCAAGAGTGATCCTGCGCTAGATTTCGAGGCTGACATTGGTGACATGGGACCCAAGACGCTGTTTGTTTGATGACAGGAGCACACAGGCAACTTCTTTTCGTGCTGTAAAAGCACCTTTAAAATAAACGAAAAGGTGGTGTGTGTCGAACCTCTTTTTACGGGTCTTCTACAAGACTTGGCGCATGGTGAATATCCGGTTAGTTGTGGATTTTCCAGGTCTAGAGCCATACTGATAATGTCCAATCAGTTTGTTGACGGTGGGCTTTAGTCTTTCACACAGTACGCTGTATAGAATCTTATAGGCGATATTTAGGAGGCTTATCGCACGGTAATTGGCATAGATTGTGGGGGTCTCCCTTTTTATGGATTGGACAGAGCACACTGAGATTCCAACCGTCAGGAATTTCTTCTTTCTTCTGACCATATTCTGCAAAGCTGATGCATGCATCTTATCAGTTCTTCGCCGCCGTATTTGAATAGCTCGGCCGGTAATCCATTTGTTAACTTTGTTGTTCTTCAAGCGAGTAATTGCTTCGAATCTTCATGGTCGGGTAATGGAACATCTGAAAAATGAACATCTATCCTCATCGATTGGGAATCGGGTTCGCCATCTCCTGTTGTACTTTCACTACCATTCAGCAGGTTGGAGAAGTGTTCTCTCCATAATTCCAGTGTGTCCTGGACATCAGTGACCAGATTACCACCTGCACAGAGGCGGGTGCGTATCTTCGCTGCTACCAGATAATGGTCCAAGTCTATATATGCTCATCTGTCTAAAACACTGGAGACATATCTTATTTCAATCACAACATGATCGATGCCCTTTTGTAGTATATCTTACGGATCAAATTTATGATATGATTATGCCACTCCCCTCTTTCGCCCCTCTGAAAATATGGAATATTGAATTAAAAATATTAAAATATACAAATACATATACTATGTATATATGTATTTGTATTTACTGTTAAAATACATTTATGTTAAACAAATCCGAAAGAATGTCACTTAATCAACAGAGGAATCAAAGTTTCAGCGACACACGACAGATTTGTGTTGGTGTCATTGAATTTCCAGCGAAACAAAAGAATATTACAATGCAATAAAAATGTAAATTCGAGGCGTCAACAATGCGGGCAGACGGACGCCAAATGGAGTAAATATGTGCACACACACACGCGTACATGTGGACATTCACCGGCGATTCGTTTTGGCTTCGAACGCTCGAACGCCTCCTCAGAAACGCATTTCACATTATCAGCAAAATGCACTCGCCTCTTGCCTTTTCGTTATTGACGTCTTCGTCGTGGTCGTCATTGTCGCCGGTGAACGGTGACCGCTGACTATATGTAGCAGACACATACGCACACACACATTACAACCTTTAGTCACTTAGAAGGAGGCGAACAATGGAAACCACAAATGCACTCTCGCTCGATTGCAACAAATTGACGACGCTTATCACTGATAAGCAGCCACAGCAGAGACAACAACAACAGCTGAGCTGCATCAATAGCGACTAACCAAACCGCTATCAACTGCAACACAGACGAACGATCCGACGAATGGACGGACGGACTGGGTCGCCATGGCATACAAAACCGGATCGACCAGTGCACGCAGTAGGCAGACAAGCATAAAGACAAAGGCAAAGCCAAAGAGGGCAAGAAGGCAATGAAAGCAGCGCGTTACGCCAGTTAAGTGCTTGAGGCTAAGCTCTGTGGCTCTTGCTGCCTTGCTCCGACAGTGCTGATCTGGGATACGGTGGCTTGCTGCAAATGCATTTCGGTGTACCGCTTTAGATTGGTTGCGTCGAGTTGAGTTGATGCGGTTGTGCCGCGCTGCGCTGCGCCGAGCCCCATCGGAACCAGGCAGCCGGCAATTAACTCTAAAAAAATCAGAAACATTTCAATTGCATTTTCATGTGCATTTTCGTAGCTCATTTGCTTCGTGCTTCTTGCCTCTTGTTTCGGCTTTCGTTTTTCGTTTTTTGGAATTTTTCACATCATTTATACATGGAAATGTGAAACTTAACACTTTGTTTTTGTGTGTTTTGTTGACGTTGTACCCGTCACTGTCTGACTGGCTGTAGCTGTGGCTTCGGCTGTGGCTCGGTCATTGTCGTTATCACTTAATTACTAAGCGACTACAAATTACATCGCATCAAATGGATTTCGGGACAATGCTGATAGAGACGGCCCTCATTGCACGTGAGTGTGTGTGTTTGTTTGCATTCGAAGCGAACATGAGTAATGCATTTGAGTACATACTATGTATGTATATACATATGTACTTATGCTGCATACCCCGGCCATTGGCAGTATTCTCCTGTATGTTTGTAGCTTATTTAACCGTCAACAGACTCACCGGATCGAATGCCAATTCTCCAATCGCAGCTGTTGATTTCGGCAGCGCAATTACTCAAAATTTAATTACAAATGTGACCACGAAGCGGCATAACATCGGTCACAAGGAGCTAATAAGGAAATCGATATGATGCGTGTGCATGCGTGTTTTTGTGCTGCACAATGGAGGCTGCGAAAAACCGAAGCCACATAGGGATGTAGTCTCACACATGTACTCATATATGTATATGTACATATATAAAGGGTGATTTTTTAAGAGCTTGATAACTTTTTTTAAAAAAAAAACGCATAAAATTTGCAAAATCTCATCGGTTCTTTATTTGAAACGTTAGATTGGTTCATGACATTTACTTTTTGAGGATAATTTCATTTAAATGTTGACCGCGGCTGCGTCTTAGGTGGTCCATTCGGAAAGTCCAATTTTGGGCAACTTTTTCGAGCATTTCGGCCGGAATAGCCCGAATTTCTTCGGAAATGTTGTCTTCCAAAGCTGGAATAGTTGCTGGCTTATTTCTGTAGACTTTAGACTTGACGTAGCCCCACAAAAAATAGTCTAAAGGCGTTAAATCGCATGATCTTGGTGGCCAACTTACGGGTCCATTTCTTGAGATGAATTGTTCTCCGAAGTTTTCCCTCAAAATGGCCATAGAATCGCGAGCTGTGTGGCATGTAGCGCCATCTTGTTGAAACCACATGTCAACCAAGTTCAGTTCTTCCATTTTTGGCAACAAAAAGTTTGTTAGCATCGAACGATAGCGATCGCCATTCACCGTAACGTTGCGTCCAACAGCATCTTTGAAAAAATACGGTCCAATGATTCCACCAGCGTACAAACCACACCAAACAGTGCATTTTTCGGGATGCATGGGCAGTTCTTGAACGGCTTCTGGTTGCTCTTCACCCCAAATGCGGCAATTTTGCTTATTTACGTAGCCATTCAACCAGAAATGAGCCTCATCGCTGAACAAAATTTGTCGATAAAAAAGCGGAACACCGAACACTGATTTTGGTAATAAAATTCAATGATTTGCAAGCGTTGCTCGTTAGTAAGTCTATTCATGATGAAATGTCAAAGCATACTGAGCATCTTTCTCTTTGACACCATGTCTGAAATCCCACGTGATCTGTCAAATACTAATGCATGAAAATCCTAACCTCAAAAAAATCACCCGTTACATATAGGCTCTTGAACAACTGGAGAAAACAAAGAAATCCAGCTCTAAACATACATTGATTGCTGAGAGAATGGGATTGCTCCAATATTATTCTGGCTTGCAGGTGAGTGAGTGTTCAACTTCATCACCTTCGCTAATTTTTGGAAGATATCCCCCCCCACTTTGACAGATATACATATGTAATATATATACCATTAAATGAACCGGTCTAGCGGAACTATTTTTTTGGTATGTGGGCAATTTTTCGCCCCCAGAAGTACCTACTATATGTGTTATACAGTGGAACTTATCTAACTCGAATCATCATAATCCGCAAAAAAACCTCGAGTTAGAGAGACTTCCGAGTTACAGAAGGTAATTTGTATGAATTTTGACTTCTATTGCCAATTCAATAATTCGAATTATGGAGAACTTCGAGTTAGAGCAGTTCGAGTTATGGAAGTTCAACCGTATTTTATTTCAATGTCTTAACTGATGCCGAAGTTAACTAATGTTTAATAAAATAAAATGTTTAATAAATAAATAACGGTTTTTTAAAAAAATGTTTAAAATATTTGTATAATTGTGCCGAATTGTCTTTTTTACCATTTAATTTGCTTTGCCGAAAACTATTACACTTCTTACACTCTTCTTTTTATTTTTCCCAAATACTAATTTGGTAGGCTCAAAAAATCGATTTTTTTTTCATAAATTCCTTTCTTAACATCTCTAGAATATGGCAGTAAAGTGATTTTTAACAAATAAGGAAAGCCTAAGTTCGGGTGCAACCGAAATCTTTATACTCTCGCAATTTATTGCTATATTTTTAATTAGGATAACACACAATTTGACCCATATATTCGGCATAAGGACCAATAGAAAACGAAAATCATTATATATAGTATATGAGGGCAGAGGTAATTTCTGAACCGATTTCACTCATTTTCATCACCAAGGTATCAGAGGAATACAAAATTGAGTTATATGTGAAGTAAGCGTTGTTGTGAACCGATTTCACCCATTTCATTCATACATTGTTATCAGAGTGTAAAGAAAATATTGTGTGCCGAATTTCATAGAAATCGGTCGAGTAGTTTCGGAGATATGGTTATTGACCCATAAGTGGGCGATGCCACGCCCATTTTTAATTTTGTAAAAAAATCTGAGTGCATCTTCTTTTTGCCATTTCTTCTGTAAAAAACGTGGGGCACGTAAGGGAAACGACTCTAGAAATTTTGATTGATATAGCTTTAGTAGTTTTCGAGATATCTACAAAAATAAAATAAAAAAAAAAAACAAAGTTTCTGCGAGAGTATAATTGTTTTGTTCACATAACGGTTGTATGTAACGCCCAAACTAAACGAGTTAGATATGGTTTCGAATGTCTGTCTATAAAAATTAAGATATTTTTATGAAACTTTGTACACGTGTTTGTTGGCAGCATAGGAAGGTTGCGTTCGAAGATGGGCGAAATCGGACCACTGCCACGCCCACAAAATGGCTAAACCGAAAACACATAAAGTGCCATAACTAAGCCATAAACAAAGCTATGAAAGTAGTATTTGCACTATGAAGGGGCATATTTGGATGTTTTTTTTGGGTGAAGTAGGCGTGGCCCTACCCCATACTAAGATTTTGTGCATATCTCGTAAACTACTAAAGCTATAACGAGAAAACTTTCCAGAGTCGTTGCTTCAAGGTACTACCTTACACAGTCCAAAAATGGAGGAAATCGGATTATAACCACGCCCACCTGCCATACAAAGGTTATGTTGAGATCTGCTGAAAATGCTTTAATTTAGTACGGAAAAACACCAGAAACCTTAAATTTCATTATAAAGAAGGTACCGAAAGGCTGCACTCAAATTGGAATTGACAATTTTAAATGGGCGTGGGAAATTCGGTATGTGATATTTTCCTTGCATTCCAATGATATATTGTTAAAATAGGCCAAATCGGTTCACAATAACGCATAATTTCTATATACTAGAACTTTGAAGTCAATCCGAATCGTTTACTTCACAATATATAAAGTTAGCACTAGTGAACATAACGGAACAGAATTTTGCATAAATACTGATTTTATAGCGCGGCATCGCTCTTCTAAAAATCGAATAAATCGTACCATACGTTTTCAAGGCCCCATATATCGAACATGAGGACCTCAGTGCTTCTAATATTTCTTTACCGAAAATATAAGTAAGTCTCTCAAATATTTTTAAGAAAATCAGAGAGAATATTTTTCTTCTAATAATATGTCTCCGTGCCAAAAATGGGTGAAATCGGGTAATAGCTCCCATATATCTAATATTAAGGTTTCCAACTTTCAATGGACTTTATACTATATATATGAGGAATAAGTGGGACAAATCGTGAGTTACATTAATAAAATTAAATAAATAAATTGCGAGAGCATAAAATGTTCGGTTACACTCGAACTTAGCCCTTCCTTAATTGTTTATAATAATTTAGTTGGCAACATCCTGTAACTAATGAACCACAAGTGTGCGGGGTACCCAACATGGTACAAGTATTTTTGAATAGCGACTTCTTCTATACCCATTTCAGAATGGAGAACATGGAAGAAGCGTTCGCTTTCTCAATAGAGACCACTCCGCCACGAAGCATTCTGTAAATAGTTACAAGTTGTGAGAGAGTCTTACCAGCAGATCACCAATTTGCCGATTAACAACTTTCTTGCCTACACTGATGTCTATACACCTACGCAATTGTCGGTTCGCAATTAAAAATGCGCCGATTTCCGTTGTGTGTACAGCTACATATGTGGCCTCACCAGATGATCGGAGCATTTCATTGAAGCAAATTCCAATACTCGCCGTTGAAGCACGTGAGTGCAAGCGTGTGTCTGTGTCCATATGACCGTCCGTCCATATGCAAACGCAAGTGAGCATTAACGCAATCCAACAAGTTGGCTTGCAAATACATTTGCATTTATGGCGGTACACAAGCAGCACATGTGTGTGTGTGCTAACGCTGGTTCGCATATTTGTGCTCAAGCATAAGCACTTAAGCACTTACACATGTTTATGCAAACATACGCGCGTATGCCTCATGTGTACGTGTGTGTTATGCTGCAACGGACTTGTTGACTTGGTTGCCTCAGCGCGAATCAAATCCGCAGCGGACCAGCCAGTTGGCAGCAGCTGGCTTCCTTCTTAGCGGCAGCGGCTTGCATACGCCACAGCTGCTACACACAGCACTTCAATGAACCATCCAACTCCCCTCCCCACGCTCCTCAATCTGGTCTGCCATTCATGTGCACTCATTGGATTTTGCTGCTGCTCTCTTGATCTTTGACCCAATTTCTTTTATTGCATTGTTTGCAGAAATGAAGGAATGAATGAACAAACGAACGAATGACTGACTCACTGACTGACTAACTGCGCCAAGCGAATGGCTGAGTGAGCGCATAAGTGATAGTACTAACTATGCATGGTGCGAGGGGGGTAGGAAGTGGAGAGCAACTCAAATATGCAGTAGCAAAACTGGCGCTATTGCATCACAGGCAGCAGCAGCAACAACAACTGCAACACCGTTGAACCACTTCAAATTTCTGCTTAATTTTTCGTCCTACACTCACTTTGCTACACTTGCTTGGCGCAAATTTCGCCGCTTCTGGCAGCTTCATTTCACTTTATAACAATTTTCCTTATTTTTTCCTCGTGCACTTCGCGTGTTTTTTACTCTCATTTTCATCTCCTTAATCCCGAAATATTGCATCAAGCACTTCTTACTGCCGTCGCTTCTGCTCCATCGGCATCATTTGCGCTTCAGCACTTTTCGGTCGCCCTCCTCCGCTCTTTCTCGCGTCGCTGCTCCGTACGCACTTTTGTGCTTTAACGCTTTTGCGCTTTTGCTCGACTGATTTTCGGATTTTGATTTATTTAGTTTTGCGGTAATTTGAGTGCTCTGGCAAGATATACGGATTCGTTAAGACTGACTTGGGGTTTTACGTAAGCGCACATTTCACCTATTTTCTCACTGTGCTTGTGGGTAGGTAGGGCACAATTCTCCTTCATTTCTTGTAATTTGTATCACCGAGTTTAAAGTAATATGTTAAAGTGTCAAAATGAAGGTGAATGATGTGCAACGCAGTCTCTTTCGAACTTGGAATTAAATTTTTATATACGCGGTTGGAAGTTTTCGTTTCTGAGTTTAATTCACCTTTTTCTCTTCTTAATTGTCCTTAAGCGATTACTGTGGAGTACAACCAATTGTGCCCATAATTTCTTTGCTTCTATATACATACACTCTTTATAACGGTCTCCGGATGTATTTCAAAAGTGAAACATCCTTAATCCTTAACATCCTCTTCAAAGAAGTCAGAAAATGAATCGAAGAAATATAAGATCACTTTTAAGTTTCAACCATGAAGTTACTGATGCATTTGTAAAATCATTTTATTTGGCAACCCTCAACAGAAGAAGTGCCACGAAGAATCCCACTTGGACAGCAAAATGTGCCGGTCCAATGCGATATCAAAAGACTCCTAAGTATAGATGACAAAGTTGACCCGAAGCGCTTTGAGCTTATCACAAATTTTATGTGTCGGCTAATGACCATTCCAACATTCTCTTGGGTCGCCAAAGGTACATCTACCGACACGTGTCAACCTTATATTAGAGAACACTAGCCAGTGGAGGTGTACATGACTTGATATTTCGCCCTCGTCCGTCTGTGCAAGCGATAACTTGAGTAAATATTAAGATGGGCGAAATCAGACCACTGCCATCAATTTCAATGAAATTTGACTCAACTCAATTAACCCATATAACTCAATTTTGAATTTCCTCTAATTCTTTCACTTTATAATATATGTATACATAAATACTTTATATCATCTATGGCTTCACTTGTGGAAAAATTGTCGAGATCGGACTATAACTTTTCAAGGTCCCTGATATCGAACATGAGAAACTCAGTGCCTAAGGGTAATTTTTAACCGAAATCTCTCAGATATTTAAATGTTATTCAGAATTTTTTTTTCTTCTAATAGTGTGTCTCTGTACCAAAAATTATTAAAATCGGATCATAACTTCCCCTAGTTCCCATATACCTAATTATAGGTTTTTGAAAAATACGATTTGCTTTATACCGCATATATCGGTTAAAATGTGAGATATATTTGCAAAATAAAGTGAGCATATAATCTTGGATATAATGTTGTTGGAGGTGAAAATTAGTGAAATCGGTTCAGGAATCATCTTAGCCCTCATATACTATATATGATGATTTTCGTTATTCTATTAAACTTTTAGCCGAAGATATGGGTCTAATTGTGTTTACTTTATAAAATAAATAAATTGCGAGAGTATAAAATGTTCGGTTCCACCCGAACTTAGCCTTTTCTTAATTGTTTTTTCTCTTTTCGTAATTACGTTAAATTAAGTAGCCTGCTTGAAATTTAATTAATTTATTATATTTCATATAACAACGGACATCGATTCGCCAAGCGTTAGAGACTAACGAATAGAACAAACTACACCAGTACGAATACACTGATGGTGCAGCCTAGCGAAATTAACATAACCACTTTAATAAGGTTACTCTCAAACATGTTATAGGATTGGCGTAATCCAGTCTGTGTAGATCAGATTTTATACACAATTTACTTGAAATATTTTTAATTATAGCATTTTAATGAAAGTATATTGCTTAATATTGAAAATCTCTCCTTCTTTGTACAACATTTTCAAAAGCTTACGTGAAAGATATTCGTAGTTCCCTCTCTTTACCTAATTTCTGTTCATAAATATCTAACTATTTTGTACAAGTAAGAAGCTTTGCTATTATGTAAAGTGTTTTTTGTTGGTTTTTCGCTGATTTCCACTTTGGCATAATTCGGCGCATTCTACAAGCAGCGCACCCCCACACCTGCTAACTTCCACACCCATTTGTAAATACACCATACAATCCCAGTTAAGCTATAATACCCTCTTCACTCTTCCGCCTTCATTCAGTGTCTGTGCTCTCGATATGTTGCCCTCGGCGGTCATCCTGTTTGGAAGTGCATTGATTGACAGCTGCTTGCATAAATCCTTTGTTGATACTGTGGATAGAAATATGCGATTTTGTTATTGTTGTTGCTATTATTGTAGCTGTGTGTAGCTGTTATTGATGTTTATGCTTTTTTCCAGCTTGTTTGTTGGTTTTGTATTTATTTTACATTTTAAGTACGTTGTTATGCTTATTGGACACATGTCAGCCATCGGCAGCTGTGTCCGGTGGTTTATTTCATCACGCGGGTCATTGCCGAGATCCACTGGCTTTACTGGCGAAAAGGAAGTATTTGTCATTGTTGACAAACACCGATGAATTGTGACAAATATTGCATTTTATGACAGCAACTTGCGAGTAACTGTACTTGTGTATTTGAGTATGTGGGAGTGTATGCCAAAAGTTAATGCAAAAGAAGACATTTTTGCAACTAAAGAGCTTTAGACGTTCGACATTTTTGTTAGTCATTAGAATCTCAATTTAAGGTGATTTTACAATGTAAATTCACAGTCAAAATAATACAAAAGAATCGATATCGCCATATGGTTTATATTCTTCTACTTCTTGACTGGCGTAGACACGCTTGCGCGGTTATAGCAACAGGGCGCCACGCATCTCTTCTTTTGGCAGTTTGGCACCAATTGGTAATACCAAGTGAAGACAGGTCCTTCTCCACCTGGTCCTTCCATCGGAGTGGAGGCCTACCTCCTCTTTGGCTTCCCCCAGCGGGTACTGCATCGAAAACTTTCAGAGCTGGAGCACTTTCGCCCATTCGAACAACATGACCTAGCCAGCGTAGCTGCTGCGTTTTTATTCGCTGGACTATGTCTATCTGCCTTCTCTAAATAAAAGCGGCGAGCGTAACGTTTTTTACCGCACAGCGTCAACGCCCGCGTGGCATCCCTAAATAAAAGCGGCAACTTTACGTCAAATGTCAACACTGTTTACTTCAATTGTGATTTTTAATAATTTTAAAGGAGGATATATTACTATTGAATATGATTGCGCGTGGACAACGCAGTGGAAATCAAGAGATTTTCAGAACACGTAAAACTCATTGATTTTCTCAAGCGGTGTTAATAATGTCTTAATTAAAAAGAACCCAGAGCTATTTGTAAAATCAACAAGATTTACTCATGAGCAGTTCAAAGTATTATTAAATTTGGTTGAACCATTGTTACGAAAGTACTCGCGCAGGAGTCCCATTGATCCTGAACAGAGATTGTACATAACCTTGCAGTAAGTACGATTAAGAAGAGTGGTTTAAATTATTGTTTATTTTATGTTATTTTTAGTTTCTTGGCTCATGGCAGCGCTCGTCATGTGTTATCTATGAAGTATTGTGGCGAATATTGGCAAGTATTTATGTTAGCCCACCTAGCTGTGTCACTGATGTCAGTAAAGAAGTGTTCAACAAAAGATTGTGTAGTGCTAGAATACGAATTGAGATTGCTTTTGGTAAAAAACTATTACCTACATGTATGGAAGTATGTTGATAATTTTTACAAATTTTTTGCCTTTAAGGTATACTATCTTCTCGATGGAGAGTTTTGAGAACATTCATATCCTTTTCGCCGGAAAATGTAAAAAAGTATAGCTATTAACAATTCTATTATTTTAAAGGTAATACAATTTTGTTTCTATACTTTCAGATTGTATTGGCAACAATAGTGCTTCATAACGAACGGTACTGCTGCAGATGAAACAAACAATTACTATTTGTCAAGTGTAAGCAGATACGATTTACTAACAGCCAGTACATCGATTCAGTCATCGATTCAAAAAAATTACATCCAAATATGCCCCTTCATAGTGCGATCCTTCATACCAAATCTTATTACCATAGCTTTATTTATGGCTTAGTTATGGCACTTTATGTGTTTTCGGTTTTCGCCATCTTGTGGGCGTGGCAGTGGTCTGAGTTTGTGAAATAAGTGTGCCAAGTTTCATCAAGATATCTTAATTTTTACTCAAGTTACAGCTTGGACAGACGGACAGACATCCGGATTTCAAATCTACTCGTCACCCTGATCACTTTGGTATATATGACTCTATATCTAACTCGTTTAGGTTTGGGTGTTACAAACAACCGTTATGTGAACAAAACTATAATACTCTCTAGCAACTTTGTTGCCAACAACTTTGTTGCCAACAGCTTTGTTGCCAACAACTTTGTTGCCAACAGCTTTGTTGCCAACAACTTTGTTGCCAACAACTTTGTTGCTAACAACTTTGTTGCGAGAGTATAAAAAACAATTAATTGACCGATATTTTCGTCAAAAAATCATTTAGAGTAATAAAAATTTATTATATTTTAGGTTGTAGTTAACTTCCAAAATCGAAATATTCGCATACAGGTCTCCCGTTATTAATTATGGTATGTAAGTTACAAACAAAAGAATATAGTTGATGAAGCCGTTTCTTCTTATTTTAATGGTGTATCGTCGTGTTCGGATTGATTACTCGAGGTCGATTTATGTTACGCAGCATGATGACAACTCACACTACTTTTAATTGCAAAGTGAGTGGTGATAGTACAGGCAATTTTAAATAGTTTGGGATAATTGACTACGTCATCCTGGTTTGTAGCTGTGTCAACTCTCCTGGACCGAAATTCTAAATTGTCGCATTAAGATCATCGATATCTTTGTTTTTTTACCACCAATATAGGTCATTCAATCAGTCATTTATGGTTATCATATTGAGGTTTCATGTCAGGAAAACTTCTCTTTCAAGTCAATGAAGTGACAGAAATCTGTTATTAATCCATCGAGGTGTCAACTGCGACCCTACCATTTCCAACCGCTTCTACAATCGCAATTTGATATTGTTGGAAAAACACTCGTATGTTAGTTGTTAATTGGCGATACTTTATGTGTCGCCACAAATTAAATGACTTTAGGCATGCGATTAGACCGTCAGTAACAGTTGATCCAGGAATAATTGGAAGAGTCTGGCGTAAATCACCTGTTAACAGAATCCTGAAATCTTCGTTATAGCGCTATTTTTGGCGATTTTGCCGACTGGTGTTTCGTTCATTTGCAATTTAGGAGTAATTTCAAGGCCGAATGTGCCGTTTGTTTGCCTACTAACAGGTGCCAAGTTACCCCTATTCCCGTTAACCTTGGTGGTGAAAATGAGTGAAATTGGTTCTGGAATCACATCAGCCCTTATATACTATATGTTATGATTTTCTATGGGACTTTATGCCGAATATATAGGTCATATTGTGTGTTATTTTAATAAAATTACATCAATAAATTGCGAGAGTGTAAAATCTTCGGTTGGACGTGAACTTAGCCTTTCCTTATTTGTTATAAATTGTTTTGGGCTATCGACACAACCTTATACAATTGAACAATAACGAAAATATTTTAACAAAGCAACAATGACAACCTTCAAAATATTATTTTTTTGTTTTCTCTTTTTATATTTTTTTTTGTCAACTCGAATAATTCTCTTATTGATATATTCCTTGCAATTTTTCCATATTTACTCACTTTCTAATCTTTTTCTTGCCTTCCACGAATATTTCAAGACTAAAATTAGCCAGATCGGTTTGAACTTCAACAACCAGAAACTTCCCGATTTTAGAAAATTTTTAATTTTCTTCGCGGAAAGTTAAAAAAATTTAGTGGTGGGCCAGCCTTAACATTTAGGAAAAACGAAAATCAACATATATAGTATATAGACAGAGGTAATTAATTCCTGAACCGATTTCACTCATTTTCATCACCAACATACATTATATCAGAGATTATATGGTCATTTAATTTGGCTAAGATATTTCACATATTAACTGATTTATAAGCTATTAAGCACATCGTATTTTTGAAAATCCTATAATTAGCTATATGAGGACTAGGGGAAATTATGACCCGATTTTAACCATTTTTGGTACAGAGACACACTATTAGAAGAAAACAATTTCCTCTGAATTAAATTGGTTTGCAAGATATATACAAAAAACCTATTTGGGACAAGGCCACGCCCACTTCATCAAAAAAATTAACCTAAATATGCCCCTTTCTAGTGCGATCCCTTATTCCAAATTTTACTTTCATATCTTTATTTATAGCTTAGCTACGACACTTTATGTGTTTTCGGTTTTCGCCATTTTGTGGGCGTTGCAGTGGACCGATTGTGCCCATCTTCGAAAGCAACCTCCGCAGGGCGCCAAGGAATATGTGTTCCAAGTTCATCATTAAGTTATCTCCGATTTTACTCAAGTTATCGCTTGCACGGACAGACGGACGGACAGACATCCGAATTTCAACTCCACTCGTCATCCTAATCATATATATATGTATATGTATATATAACCCCATATCTAAATCTTTTATTTCTGGGTGATGCAAACAACCGTTATGTGAACAAAACTATAATATTCTGTGCAACATGTTACGAGGCCATAACAACGATGACGCAAAATATTGGCACTTAAGCGGGAAAAGCACTTAACCTTTTCAATTCTGGCGGGACGCATGTGTCCCACAGAGCGTGTTCATTTAAATACTTTTAACTTTTATAAATCATAACAATATATAAAAAATTCTATAAAAGTACCAAATATTTTTAGTTTGTTAAGCGTGGATCACCGAACAATATGTCGTATGCTTTAGAAGAATTCGATTATGAAAATTTTACATAAAATCAAATAATTTAGTTCAAATCGGTCGCGTTGTTGCTGAGATTCCACCTAAGAGTTCTCATGCAGCCATTCCATGCCATCGTTTCTGTAAAAATGTACATAATACATTCTGTAAAAATGTACAATTTTCAGCCTTGTTTGGTTGATAGCGCTTTAGTAACTGGGAGATATTACATACAATAAACCTACTAGGGGCGGGATCAAGCCAATTTCCAAGAAATTAAAGTCAAAGTAAATTTTGCCAACTTCAAAACCAACCTTCTAAGAGTGTCAGCTAATATGAAGTTATCTAAATTTTCAACAATAAAACCAAATATATGTACATATTTGCTACTTTAAACCAAAAATAGTCGTTTCAAGATCATACCATCCTTAACTCCCGAAAAATTATATATACATATATGCGAAAAATCGATACATATACAATTCGGTAGACTGCACATAGTGTAGTATATACATATGTACATACATAATGTCCGTTTCCACCCAATTTTTACTAATTTCTTAACGAAATGTATCATTACTACGTGATCTAATAAATATTAGAAATTCTCAATTAATCGAAATAAAAATTTCTGGATTTCGAATAAGAAACAAATTGGGGAATATATATAATAAATATGTATGTTTGACTGAGTTTATCTGTGCTGATCCCCTCGCTTACAAAAAACCCGACTATTGCAAGTTAAAACAAGTAAGGAAGGGCTAAGTTCGGGTGTAACCGAACATTTTATACTCTCGCAATTTATTGAAGTAATTTTATAAAGACAACACAATTCGACCCATATATTCGGTATAAAGTTCAATAGAATAACGAAAACCATTATAAATAGTATATGGGGACTGAGGTAATTCCTAAACCGATTTCACTCGTTTTCACCACCAAGATACAATGTATCGAAGACTATACGATCACTTAATTTAATATTACTTATAATTAGGTATATAGGATCTGGGGGAAATTATGACCCGATTTTTACCATTTCAGGTACAGAGAGAAACTGTTATAAGAAAAAAATTCAGAGGGAATGAATTACATTAAAATATCTGAGGGATTTACCTATATTTTCGGTGAAAAATTAACCTTAGGCACTGAGTTCTTCATGCTTGATATCAGGGGCCTTGAAAAGTCATGGTCCGATTTTGACAATTTTTCCACAAGTGATGTCACAGCTCAAATACAGTATTTGTGTAAAGTTTTATTCCGCTAGCTTCATTGGTTCCTTATGAATACATTATAAAGTGAACGAATCAGATGGAATTCAAAATTGAGTTATATGGGAAGTAGACGTAGTTGTGAACCGATTTCGCCCATATTCCACCCGTGTCATCAGGGTGTCAAGAAAGTGTTATATACCGAATTTCATTGAAATCGGTCGAATAGTTCTTGAGATATGGTTTTTGACCCATAAGTGGGCGACGCCACGCCCATTTTCCATTTTGTAAAAAAATCTCAGTGCAGCTTTCTTCTGCCATTTCTTATGTAAAATTTGGTGTTTCTGACGTTTTTCGTTAGGGAGTTAACCCACTTTTAGTAATTTTCAACCTAACTTTTGTATGGGAGGTGGGCGTGGTTATTATCCGATTTCTTTCATTTTTGGACTGTATAAGGAAATGGCTAAAAAAAAACGACTGCAGAAAGTTTGGCTTATATAGCTTTATTGGTTTGCGAGTTATATACAAAAAACTTATTTGAGGGCGGGGTCACGCCCACTTTTCCAAAAAAATTACATCCAAATGTGCCCCTCCCTAATGGGATCCTATGTTCCAAATTTCATTTTCATAACTTTATTTATGACTTAGTTATGACACTGTATAGGTTTTCGGTTTCCTCCATTTTGTGGGCGTGGCAGTGGACCGATTTTGCCCATTTTCGAAAGCAACCTCCTCAGGATGCCAAGGAACATGTGTTCCAGCTTTCATTAAGATATCTTAATTTTTACTCAAGTTATCGCTTGCACGGACAGACGGACAGACGGACAGACGGACGGACAGACATCCGGATTTCAAATCTACTCGTCATCCTGATCATTTATGTATATATAACCCCATATCTAACTCTTATATTTCTTGGTGACCCAAACAACCGTTATGTGAACAAAACTATGATACTCTGTGCAACAGGTTGCGAGAGTATAAAAATTCTCAAAAAAAAAAAACACAAGCAAGAGCAAAACTGAAAACTGATGAGTTAATTTTTCGTTATTACGGAGCTTCGTATTCTTATAATACGTATATTTGAAGTCATGTAAAGAGTATGGAGATAAGCTTTGATCGGTATATAACAGTATTAATTCGTATTCTAAAAAAAAAAAAAACACAAGCAAGAGCAAAACTGAAAACTGATGAGTTAATTTTTCATTATTACGGAGCTTCGTATTAATACGTATATTTGAAGTCATGTAAAGAGTATGGAGATTTTGATCGGTATATAACAGTATTAATTCGTACCATCAAGTTAATACTATCCACAGAACACAGCAATATTACCTACATAAAGGCGGATGGAAATGCGTGGACCTCCTCTGCTAAAGAATCTTTGGAGGTTCTCATTAAAACGCATTTCCCAGGGAGTCAGCAAACGGCAATAACGGAGGTTCAACCAGATCCACCCGCAAAAGCAGCTGACTACCAAGGCCTGATAGTAAACAGAAGGAAAATAAAATATGCTATAAATAGTTTCTCACCATTCAAAGCGGCAGGTCCAGACGGGATTATGCCCATAATGCTGCAAAAACTGGAAGAATCAATAAGTCAAAGGCTTGAAAACATATACAAGGCAAGTATTCAACTGTCTTACATCCCAAGAAGTTGGAAAAGAACTAAAGTGGTGTTCCTACCAAAACCAGGCAGAAGAACACATGAAAATGCTAAGGATTTTAGACCCATAAGCCTCACATCCTTCATGCTTAAGGTACTAGAAAGGCTAATGGATATACATATAAGATCAAGCATGGAAGGAACGTTAACCAAGTCCCAACATGCATACATAAAAGGTCGATCGACCGAAACTGCCCTTCATGAGGTGATAAACGTAATTGAAAAATCACTACATTACAAACAATATGCTATGGTGGCATTTCTCGATATAGAGGGAGCCTTTAATAACATAGAAGTAAGCACGATCGTTAATTCTCTGACGCATGGCGGTATAGAAGATACGGTGTGCAGGTGGATTCAATCAATGCTTAGAAATAGAAAAATAATAGCATCAAATGGCTCTACAACACAAATAAGTCATGTGGGGAGAGGGACTCCTCAAGGAGGGGACCTCTCCCCGCTCCTATGGGTTGTAGCACTGAACGAAATACTCCTCCAACTTAATGGCGGAGGGGTGAAAGCAGTAGCATATGCAGACGATATAGTGTTGTTGGTATCAGGAATGTTTCCATCAACAGTCAGCGAGATTATGGAAAGAGCACTACGCAGGCTAAACATATGGACTACAAACAATGGACTAGGTGTTAACCCTAATAAAACAGAACTGATGCTTTTCACAAGCAGAACCAAGATTCCCCAGTTTCATCTTCCAGTACTAAATGGTACAACGCTCTCACTGTCTCCCACAGCTAAATACTTAGGAGTGGAGATTGACACCAAACTGAACTGGAAAATGAACATTGAAAAAAGAACAAAAAAAGCCTATATGGCCTACTACACTTGTAAAAGAGTTGTTAGCAGGAATTGAGGCCTTAAGCCTCGTATAATCATGTGGATGTATACAGCTGTCATTAGACCAATACTTACTTATGGAGCGCTGGTATGGTGGCCAGCTCTGAAGAAACAATACAACATCACAAAACTAAATGGAATACAAAGGGCGGCATGTGCAGGAGTAACTGGAGCAATCAAGTCATGTCCGACTGATGCGCTCAATGTGATCCTGCATCAACTACCCAGAGACATTCATATTCACAAAATAGCAGCATGTTCTGCAATAAGAATAAAGGAATTAGGAGATTGGAACCAGAAGAACTATGGACATAGTGATATTCTAAACCAACTCAGAACACAAGTCTATAAATCAGACTATATTCTCCTAAAGCTGGATTTCAATAGTAACTTCCAGGTGAGGATACCCTCTAGACGAGAATGGAGAAGGGGAAGAATAGAGGAAGAAGATACCATCTCAGTATATACCGACGGGTCCAAAATGGACTGCGGTGTAGGCACGGGAGTATTTTCCGATGATCTAGACATTTCTCTCTCTATCCGTTTACCAAACTCGGCTAGTATCTTCCAAGCGGAAATACTAGGCATTGAAAAGGCCTGTGAAGCTCTATTGGAAAACTATGAGCGGATACATAAAGCAACAATATATACGGATAGCCAAACGGCTCTCCTGGCATTGTCGTCACCCGTGACTAATTCAATAATTGTCCTAAATTGCAAGAAGGCGCTGAAGTCGCTAGAAGACAAGCTCATCCTAGACTTGGTATGGGTTCCCGGCCACAGGAACATTTTCGGCAACGAAAAAGCAGACGAGCTGGCAAAGACAGGGGCTTGTCTGAACAAATCGGAGGCCGAATTAATACCAAGCCCGCTAGGCTCGATCAGAAGAGAGCTTAATTTAGAATTTCAACAATTAGCAAATAACAGATGGGAAAATACAACAAAATGCAAAATAACCAAACAGATATGGCCAAAATATGACATGAAGAGAACCAACGACTTATTAAATAAGTCAAGAAACAATATTTTCAGACTAACTGCTACCATTACAGGGCACTGGCCATTTGGAGAACATGCGTCGAAAATGGGTATGCCCTACAATAACATATGCCGAAGCTGCGAACTAACAGGGAATAAAGAAACAATTTTCCACTTCCTCTGTGAATGCCCAGCCCTATCGCAGATCCGTCACAGAACACTGGGAATCCATCAAGCATCAAACCTCGAATGGATGTCTACAAATGGCATAATGGATATAAGTAGCTTCATCGAAACCACAAAAGGGTTTGAACGAGAAACTTAAAGAACATAGCAAATAAAAATAAAAAAAGGTCAACGACTAGTGCATCAAAATGGCACAGATAGTGCTAATTGAGCCCGAACTAAAACAGGGCAGCACTCCTACCTACCTACCTGTACCATCAAGTTGGACTTTCGTCTTAAGAACTCTTAAAAGATTAGAGTAAAAAAATTTCGGACATTCTTAAGCCTGAACGAGTGGGAAGTTTTGAACACATTTCAGTGCTCGGATATAAAATATGCTTGAAATGGGCGCATTTCAGAAAGAAAAAGTTTCTCGGGTTAGATCGATTGTTTTGTTATAATGTAGCAAAATTAATCAAAGAGTTCTGAGTAGGATTATTGACTGTTATTTTAAGAATCGTTCGAGATTCCGTTGGAACTAAGCGACAGAGGTCTTGGAGTTATATTCAACGAAACTCAATATTATTACTATCTGCTATCAAAATTACCTTATACAAATTGGATATTGTTTTGCTCCAATCAATTCCAAACAATTCAACCAATAAATACATTAGGTATTTACAATTCTACATACAAATTAACAAATTGCAAGTCAAAAATCAAACATCGAATTTAACTTAAGCCGCAACACTTGTTTACAAGATCATTTAAAGAAATGAGTCGAACCGCAAATATTTGTGTGGGCGTCTATCGAGACATTAACTTTCAATTAAACACCGAATTTTGTTTATATACACACATACATATGTATATGTGTAGATACGTACTTATACTTATGCATGTACATATGTATATACATACATATATATTTGACTAAATGGAATTGTGTTGATTCAGTGGCTTTTAATTGATTGCGTTGTTTATAGTGTTGTTTGCATCAAATTTCAATTGCCTCCAAAATATTTGCTTAGCCATGAGTCATTTTCTTTGTTAAAGTCAGTTCAAAACTCTCAAAAAAATTAGGCAATTTAAATGTGAGGCTTCGTTGATTCCAGTAGTTGATGATTAATATAAAAGAATACAAATGAATTGGGGCTCAATCCATGAAATGCCGTTATATTAATGTTACTAGGACAATAAAAATCTGTGGAAATATTTATAACTGTAAGTGCGTAAGAAAGGTTAAATTCGGACACAGCTGAAAATCTGAAATTTTCGCAATTTTCCTTCGAAACAATTTTACAATATAATAACAAAAATGTATACAAAATATCTCGTATGAATGGAACAACCAATTGTTATCAGGTAGAGAATATTATTATGGGAAATCCCTATAGCACGGTACTAAAGATGGAAAAGCATATGCTACGATTTCATCTATCAAATCACTTAATGCTAAGTCTAATCTGATTTTTTATCTTACCGATACTTACCACAGTCAATCAGAAGGGCGAAAATTATTATTGTATTTGGTATACGGAGACCAGGGAAGGTCTAAAAATAATTTACCAAATTTTAACTAAAGTATTGACTGATAAAAGTACATACATGTATGTATCTTTAGGTAAATTCTGGATACACCCATAGGTATTCCGATTACACCCATTTTCAAACACTGTCATGATTTATTTTACCTTCTTTATTAAAGTTCATTAAAGTCTTAACTCATTTGATTGCATTTGTATTTGAAAATCTGAACTCATTTGAACTAAATGTTGGTAAATATTTATAGTAACATTTATAGGCTACCAGTCAAACGGTTATTTTACATAAAATGCGTTTTGTCAAATGCATTGACCATAACTTAAACAACTGTCAAACACAATTTTCCACCACTTCCTGAGTAAGTCAAATGCAACCGAATTCATTTCAATGATTTTTGGTCTGATAACAAGTCAGTGCCACGCAAGTGTATTATTGTATTCACATTAATATTGTAACTATTGTGCATACGAGAATATATATGTATAATTGGCCATATATTAATATACCACATACCTACATTTATACAATTAGGTGAATGACATTTACAACAATAGAATAAGTGCAAGTATTACCAGCTGCCGTCGTGCGTAGATTTATATGTAAATATGAGAATGTATGTAGATATGTATATTTGAGTTCATATAGTAATAAGTTAGTTTGATTACAGCAATCGGATTAAATTATTTAGGAATACTAAGCAGAATATTCTCAAAATATTTATTTTATACCACATATGTACATATGTATGTATGTATATTGTTATAACTATGCTAATAGAATTAGAGTTTATCTTACAAATATGTTTATAATACGAGTATATGCATACATATACATACATATGTACATATATCTAAAATCAATTTATGTATCGCAAAATTACATAAAAATGGAAAATCTTTTACTAAATAATATTGTTGTCATTTTAGGTTTTAGACTTATTTGAGGATATTAAATTTTGAGATCTTTAGACCTTTCAATCAATGTGTAAGAAATTCCTTGAATGATAATCTATATTTTATAAAGAGATGGAGTCACAGAATCTTCAGGATAAAGTGATTCCATTCCACTACATTTTTAATATTGTATAAGAGTGATGTATTTATTTCGTTGGCGGTATTTAGAAAGCTTTTAGTAACTCGCTATCAATTAGGTTTCTATCAGTTAAAGCATTTTTCAATTTGTCTGGTCTGCTCAAATCATGTGTTACGATGGAGCACAACGTCAAAGGGAATAAATTGAATTAATTTTCATTTCAACATTCCCTCTATGCATTTGAAATGCGATCCTACATAACTTCAATCCTCTAACTAAATACGAGTACACTCTGGGAAATATTTATGAACACATTTAGTTAATAATGATGTCATATTTAAATGCCTTACTATATTACTTATTGGATTTGTAAACTTTTACTAGAAACCAAAATGGTACTATTTCCAGAGACGCTCCAAACTATGGATGTTCTATCTTCATAATTACTATTATCTTGTATTAACAACTTCCAAGTGTCTTGTCAATGAAATAAGAATGCCAAATTTTGAAAGTGTCTGCTTCTTCCTATGCCTTCAAATAGATTCAGTTCCGGACAAAGTTTTATAAAAATAAGTTTTTCATTCACTCTCAGAGAAACGATATTTTTCGAAGACTAGATGATTTGTGTTTATACATCAGTGATAGTTTGGTCCAAACGTCCTGAAATTTCGTACAGTTTACCATGACCTGGAGGTAAATTGGACTCATTAAAACAAGGTGACGATATAAAGTGAGGGAGACGGATTTGAAAAATAGTATTCAATAAATATAATTGTATGTTGTGATCCCTGTGATAGCATTCAACGATTAGCTAAATAATTAGGTCTGGTTAGATTATAAGGCTCTGCATGTGTTGTTGTACAGAGCTTGGCGAGCTCATGCGATGTATGTAAGCCCAGAGCTCTTGCGCAAGTGGATTATAGACTGCCAACTCGCTCCCATTCCGGTGTTATTGTCGCAGTATCCGCTTGTCCGCTTTGCAGTATCCAACGATTCCGCATTGACCGGATACCCACACAAGTCGGATAGCAAAGTAGCTATTGATAAGGATTAAGATTAAGTTAACTATCCTGGAGCCCACAGTCATCGATCCATTGCTGCAAAATTGAACTCCAGTCGGTTATTTATTTCAAGGTATTTGATTTTGAAACATGTGATCCATTATACTTGTTGGAATATTGAGAGATTTTGTCAACAATTCATTGGAAAGTTAAGTTTAAGTATTATTTATATTAATTGAGCGAATATTTATGTAAGTATATATGAAAATGTATACATACTATATTACATAAATGTTTTGTTTAGTTATTTTTACAAATCGGTTTCGTTTTCAATTCACACGACTGTCATTGTAATGTATCTCTCTATTTGTTTATCATTACATTTGCTTCCTTTTAATTTCACATTGTAAACACATTTGCGAATTATTTATTATTTGTTTATTTGGGCTAAATTTTTTATTTATGAATCAGTAATAAGAGCGATTCATGCATATGAAAACATCGCATAAACATTCACGGCGTTACAGGGGACACATAAATATGCATTTATATATTGTAAATAATGTCCTACACATGTACATATGTATGCATGTAGTTGAGAATTACGGAAATTTGAATTCTATATAAATATTATGAAAATAAATTTGTTTTAATGTAAAAATAAACGAAAATAGACACAGTGACTCACAAAAGTATTCCGTATATAACGATATTTGAAACATCTATGTATGTGATTTTATAGTTTATTAAATTTATTAGTTTATGATTTATTAAAATATGTATATTAACACTAGATTTACGGAACCCCTCAATTTGACGGGTTTGCGGTTTAATGCTTAAACATTCTTAACATAGAACAGTATTTTGTTTAAATAAAAATGTATTGTTTTTTATAAATAATTTACAACAAAATCGAATTTTAACATAATCGTCAAAACGACGGGTTTTGTGTCCGTAAATCTACTGTTATTTATATGTATGGTCAACAAACTCCAAAAAAAAAAATAGCGTCAACATTTCTCCACTAACATTTCAATATAGATATAGATACACCATACTAAGGATTTCAAAATAAACATTTGTTTCCTTCTTGATACAACCTTCTCATGTAAATGAAATCTTTTTCGCTCACTGGACTTGGACTTTTTTAATTTGGAAATTATTTTCTCACTTCAGAGACTTACAAATTACACCGCACATGGTTCGATTTCATATCCTCAATAAAAAATATGATGGTCTTCAGAAACACAATTAAGCTTTTGCAGATATGAGTGATAAAAACACTTTTGTGTTTTTCTATCTATTCTATTCTAAATTAGTGTTGTTTTCTCTGACGTAATTATTTGGTTTTGTTCGCTGCACCACATTAATAAATATGTGGTGTTGCCATCTATTGCTATAGCAACACTCAGTACTATCCCTTCTTTCAGATAAATATAAAAAATAAACAAATAAGAGATCCTTACAAACTCAAAATTGTTTGTAAGTATTTGTACATTTGAGTTTAACTAGCTAAAAATGTATTAGTTATTTATACTTAATTCTTCTTTAGTTCGCTCATTAAGAGAGCATAGTTACACAAATACAATTTCGGTTTCTGAGAATATATTTATAAAAAATAACTATTGCAATATTCAAAGAATAAATAATTTCATTAAGATATCTCTTAAATTTACCAAAATTTCCGTTATAAACACAGCTCAATAGCGATCTCTAAACTCCATATTCGGTACAATGTATTAGTACCCCAAGCGAATGAAGTAACCTATCTTGGGATTCACCTGGATCGAAGGCTTACGTGGCGGAAACATATAGCGAGTAAAGTAACTTGCATGAAGTTAAGAGCAGCAAATTTAAATTGGCTTCTAAACAAAAATTCTAAACTTAGCCTAGACAACAAAGTCCTGTTATACAATGCAATCATAAAACCGATTTGGATGTATGGTATTCAACTGTGGGGTACGACCTGTGCAACCAACATTGATATAATTCAGAGATTCCAATCTAAAATGCTTAGAACAATAACGGGTTCACCATGGTACATGCGTAATGAAAATATTCATAAAGATCTTGATATTCCTATGGTAAAGAAGGAAATAGAGGACAGCAGAAAGAAATATATTTCTAAACTTCGTGAACATCCAAACCCATTGGCAAACGCCTTGGTACATTCCAATCAAACTCGTTTAAAAAGAAGAGATCTACCTGCCTACTAAAGAGCAACGTTCTGCCAAAAAGCTCAAACACATTCTTGAGCTTACTTAGTTGTAAATAGATTTAAGATTTTAATACTTATTGTTAGGCTTTAAACAAAGCAGATTCAATAAATAAAGAAATATTGAAAAAGAAACAAAAAATATTCGGTATCTGGATGCAAGCTAATGGGTGCATATGTAATTTGTAAAGTGACATAATCTGCTGGAGTTTAAAGTTGTGAAATATGGAAAGCAGGATAACCAATTTATTCTAAAATAAGAACATTAAAATAGCTATGTACGAAATTAGGTTTAAATTTATCGAGTAATTACTGAGATGATTTAGTCTAAAAGTTGGCAGTGTCATGGTTAATTTGTGATCTAATTTCATATTTATATTTAGAATTATTTTATTATTGCCGAAAACTTCTCATCAACATTTCAGCTTCAGGCTTCCGGACTCTTGTAGCGTTCTCAAGCGGAAGTTGCTGCCATTAAGGTTGCAGCGGATTTACTGCTGCAGCTTCCTTCAGGGAGGTGACTGATTCTGACTCTGATAGTAGAGTGGCGATACTTGCCTTGAGCTCGCTGGCTGTGCTCTCCACGCTGGTGAAGGAATGTCAGTCCTCGCTATCGGTTGCATCGGACCACTTCTCAATCATATTAGTTCGGGTGCCTGGCCATAGCAGAATCACAAGGCTAATGATCTTGCTGGCTAAGTACGCCGGTCTCATTCTGGCATAAAGGTAATCGCAAGGAGTCAGAGGAACTCTTCGCCCTCAGTAAGGACAATATTTTCCTAGTCGTAAGAGTTTTAACTGGACTAAAAATAGTACCGGATACTAGCTATAGAAACTGCTTGGAGCAGGATGAGGTAGAATCTTCCCAACATTTCCTTTTAGAAAGCCTCGCCTTTGCGAGATCTAGGCAAAATTTCTTGGATTTCATTTTTTTGGGCATCCTCGCCAATTTTCGGATATAAAAGTAAAAAAAACTTCTCATTTATGGTATGTTCTATGCGCTTTGTCGATTCCTAAATTTTAGTGACGTAGTGAATTTTTGGCATCACAAATGGCTGTGTGTTTTCTTTGGGAACAACCATCGAACCTAACCTGACCTATTCTTTATCTATCTCGATTGATTATAGCTGTTCTAAACAAGTATTAGGTGCACAATATTATTATACTCTGTGCAACATGTCGCATATAAAATATTTAAACATAATAAGTAGGCGTGGTACATGTAGGGTGTTTACAAATATACTATATAATATGATGTATACAATAATATAGATATGTGTGTACATATGGATGTAACCTAATTAATAATGCAATGAATGCGTGCAATGCAATGCATTTAATAAATAGCCTCGCATAAAATTTATAAATTATTCATCAATTATGTATTTGTTTTATTTATAAATTCATTGCCTTAGTCAAACTGTTTTTAATACCATAACATACATACGTACATATATATGTACATACATATATTATGAATATTTGTGTGTTTTTAGAACTGAATCGCAAAACTTGTCGAAAAGAGCGATTCGTCCTTCAGAAGAAGTGTGCAACTTTGCAAAGGCCTTTTGAAATATTGAACAAGCATACCATTAAACCATAGAATTGATGAGTGAATGATTGATGACGTCAATTTATAATGAACCCACACACACACATACACACAAAGTAAGTATCACTTTGAATGAAATATACATACGATAAATATGCATGTGTGCATTTTCACAGTGGCGAGCACTTGAAGTGAATGACACAGTGGATGATAGTTGCATTGGGCGCCAAATTGGAGTGTTGCATACGAATTGGTGCGAAAGGAACATGCAGAAAGCGAAATCAGCCACACACACACACGTACCGAAGAAGCAAATAAAATGTTTTAACAAAAACACAGACAATGCGAATGCAAAGCGAATGTGGAAAATGCGGAGAAATTGTAGGACATACATAAGAGTAATCGAAAAGCGAAAGCCATTGAAAAAGTCAATTGGCACTATTGTTAACGTATTACTATTTCTGGTGGCGTTGCTGTGACACTTGATTGCCGGAGACAACTGAACTGCACTGAACTGGAGTGCATCCTTTCGCAAATGTCTATCGAACGCCTCGAACTCTCAGCTCATATGCAGTCGTATTCCCAACATTTGGCACCCCGGCCTCATGCTCCTGGCCATTGGGTGTAAATTGCCATCCTTCGTGCTTTCTTTTTGGTTGTTTTTGTTTTTCATTTCGTTGTTACTGTGTCTTTCAACCCATTCCCTTTCGTGCAGGCGCCTGCGTCATCGCTGATCCCAAACAGTTCCAGTCGCACGCAATCACAACGGCAGTGCCCATAGTTTAAACGTCGAGGAATATATGTACATATGCATATTCATAAGTGTGTGTGATATGTGTCTGTTGTTGACGCCCCGCTTCTGACTTTCGATTGCTTTCAATTGATAAAAAATTCATTTTCATTGTTCAAACAAAAAAACTTCACAACCGACAAGTGGGATGCCGCTGCTGCTGGCGTTCTGCTGCTTCTGCTTTGCTGACTATTCGCTGAGATCCTTTTCCATATATTCCATCCTGTGTAGTGTTCGCACTTGCCTTTTGGTTGCTTAAGTCTTACTATGTATGGTTGTATAGACAAGCCACGCAACGGGGGCTTAACAAAAGTTCGTGAATATCACAAGTTTCCGTGGACACCAGCGGGATGCGGATAAGCTTTTCCACGGTCAGAATACTGAGGTTATCATCATTAGAAAGCAACTCTTGTTCTTGGTACAAATCCGGGGTGGAATGCATGTCTTGCGAAACCACAGTGCATTCTTTAAAGCGCTCACCTAATTTCCATTATTTGAATTGATCTTAATGAAAAAGGTCTCTAGCTAGTACGGGTTATTATGATATTTTATTTTGTTGAGTAATAGTTCATGTTATTTAGTAAAGAAGAAAAATTTTTAGGTTAGAATACGAAAAGTGTGCTTATCATCAATTTCATATCAAAAAAACCTATACTCGGGTATTTTGTGTTTGAAAAGTGAGGTACCTTTTTCAAAGGAAAGTTGGTACATATTTTCAAGAAATACATATCTTTTGGCTAGTTTTTATTATTCGAGATAGTTTTTATGGAAGCCTATAGCAATATAGATCGATTATAGCAATATCTAATTTTCGTCGGCAAGTTCGTTCCTTGATATATCTTCATGTCCCGGTACCCAGATTAAGTTTACTATGTTATACGTTGAGTCTATCGACGCATTCTCAGACCCAGAGACTTTTTGCTGTTAAACGAGACGATATTTGGTATTCCCAATCTTTCTTCATTTCTATCAGATTTAATGTCGTCCGTATTTTCTATTGCTAAACTTCAACATTAACATTAACATCGTTCTATCCTTGGAATAAGTTTTACAAATGAATATGTATTTTGAAGAGGCGAACATCATTTGAAAAAAAAAACAATTCTGTGCAGTGGCTCAGTTCTTGGTATCAGATCTGTTTATTTAAATTTATCTCTCATTCGGGATGAACATCTCTATAGCATTTGTATCTATTATTTTCTATTAATATTTTTTTTATATCATAAAGCTATTTTTCCTTAAATCTTAAATATTGGAAGATGCTTAAAGCCCTAATTATTTAAGACAATTTTATCACAAAAATTATTACGAAACTGTCTTCACAGAATTTTAGTCAATCCCTTGATTGAGAGCGTAAATCTATTTCAGTTTCTTCAAATGTATGATATGTTATGATATAAATATACATACTTATATGGATATATGGATGTATGTGCGTCATTCGACGGTGTTTATTTGTGTTGCTGTGCGGCGTCTGTCACTTGCAGTTGTTAACATTTTTATTACCAACACCAGCATAAAGTTTTTCCTTTCATTTTATTTCATCGCAACACACAACAGCAACAAACACATACTCACAAAGCGTTCGTTGTCGTTTCTTCTTTGGTTGTCGCCAAAAACTACTACGCATATATTATCGTCGGTGTCGTCCTTAGTCCTTTGCCTCGCTTGCGGCTACGCTCCAATTTACGCCAACACCAGCTAGAGACCAGCTTCCACTTCACTGCCACTTTACCGCACTTCACACACACATATGCATGCAAATTGTATATATATATATATATATATATATATATACATATGTATGGAGAGTCAATGAGGGCCTGTGGATGTGTGAGTGTGTGTGTATTTGCATATTGGAGTAATATGCGCACAGGCTTACTGACATGCGAATGTCCTCTGACGATGCCAACACGACTAACTGAACACACAACGTCAACAACAACAGCGTTATAACATAATACGACAGCTTCAACGTCAACAAAAGCGCTGCCAGAAAGAAGTTTTCAGTTTCATATATGTACATATGTACATACTGCACATATGAGGAGCAACAGCAGAAAACCCCAAAAACAATAACAAATAAAATAAATAAAAAACTGCACACATACTCATTACATATGTATGGTTTGTATGTATGTATATGGATACTCGTATTTGCAAATTCTACGCGCCAGTTATAAAACCATAGAAAAACAACAACAACAATAAATACACTTAAAGCGACAGCGAAAGTGTGTAATATCAGCATCACCACAACGGCTTCCACCCTCGCAGCCACATTGTTGCTGCAACCTTAGTCTCCACTGTAGCCACAGCATCCTGCGTTCACGCATACATATTGTATAATTATAAACACAAACACATACATACATACACCCACACATGGATATGCTTAAGTTGGCTGCGGCTGCGGCTGCCTTCTGGATGTTGGTTGCCGGTGTCGCTAACCGGCAACTGCTGTGCTCCGCTCGGTTACTGCCATGGTTTTCAGCTGGCTGGCTGGCGGCGCGGATGACCTCATTCTGTCTGCAAATTAAATTTCGCAACAATTTCTACGCGCTGCGCTTCCTGTGCCGCCACACACGTGCTCCTTCGGTCCCAGAACTCCACCGCAAACCCAAGAAAGCCCCAGCGCTTTAACTCCCACTCTCACAACTTGAACCTATTTCCCACAACTCCAGCGCTCCTTCTCTGTTTCGCTTTCCGTCTGTGTGACTGTTTGCCAGTTTCACTTGACAACGGTCGCTCTGGAAATGTTTGTCCGCCGTTTTTGTTTTTGCGTTTTTGGACTCTTTTCAGTTTTTCGCCGCAAATGAATTTTGGACGAGGCAAACTATGAGCTGAAAATTGCGTTTACTGTTGCCGCTGCTGCTGCTGCTGGAGGTGTTCATGCGCGCGCTTGTGGCCCAAAGAGGTGGCGGGTTTTGCGGGTTTGTCGGCTGTTTTAAGTAGGGCGCTGTCGGCATGGTAAGCATCGCTTGAACAATTGGTTTGCTGGCTGACTGACTGCCCGCCTGTCTAGCTGTGTGGGTTGACATGTGGGCGTTGGGTTGGGTAGGTTTAATCGGCAATCTTCCTTGGCGCTCAGCTCAGTTGCTCGTGTCTATGTGTTTTCTTGGTTCTGGCTCATGAAATTGTTAATAAAACAATTATGCGAAAATGTATCTCTGACTTTGAAGTGGCTCTTCATGACCGAGCGCATTTTTGCAAACACACACACACTACATGTGGTACATACATACACATGTGAACCATAAGTGGACGCCTGTGTGCCATGGCAAATTCAAGTGACTTACTTTTTATAATATTTTTCAAGCATTCCTGATCAAATGACTCATGTATGTATTATTTAAGGAATTTATTGTGAATTACTTTCAACACAAATATTTTTATAAGAGTAATTTGCGAAAAATGAAATTTAATATGAACTAAACTTAAATTGAACGACACATGGCGCAGAATTCCGACATTAGAAGAAAGGAACACTCATGTCATATAAAAAGATTTAAATTAAGGGGTTAGGTGGGTCTCACAAAATTGGAGATTGTTTTTATCTTATTAATTAGTACAATATGTTTAAAATATTCTCAAAAATTGTCAAATCAATCCGAGTAACATACTAAGAGATAGACGCTTTGGAAGTTCCGCCCATCAGCTCACGTCAGTTTCAATTTAAAACTTTAAAGGCGTTTATCTCAAAACAAATTTTTTTAATTCGGTGGACACAATATCTCGAAAAGTTATAAAGCGATTTTGTATAAATTTTGCACAAGTCTTCGAAATGACATTATCTAGTTAATGAACGAAGATTTTTTTTTATATTTTCGAGCGGATCGAGCATAAATATGCCAAATTTTGTTAAAAGTCTGTTAAGAATTTAAATTTCAATATTTTCGCTTTTCCTTCGTTCGTTAACTAGATTTATCCATGTACTATCGGAATATTTTTTGATTTTATTAAATCTTTATAACACACCTTAAGCTTTTTAACCCCGCTACCCAAATTCTTTCAGATTGGAACATTTGGTGTCATGGAACATTTCTCTTCGCAACTAGCTGAAGATTGAACATTCGCAAAAGTTATGTATGTATGTTCTAATGTGTCATTATCCTCCGAACATGCACTGCAATATTTTGCTTATTCCACTTGCTAAATTTCTGAATGTGATCTCAGTTGAAAGTGACCTGTAATGACACATAACAAAACTTAAGTTATACCTGTTATAAATCACCCTTATGGGTCCTTATGACAGAATTACACTTGTAGAATTGGCCTACATTTGTATATTTGTAATTTATTTAATTTAAAATTTTATAAATTCAGCGAAAAGTTTCAACACAAATATATCCAATTTAATACTGTAGAATATTCTTAAAGTTCCCTTTATAGTTATGTAGTACAAGTAACTTCGGATCAATTCAACGAACATCTTTTTCCCATCAGTTTTCCCTTTTGTATTGTTTTTGAAATAAAATCCAGAATATTTCAAATTTGCCGTTAGATTTTATTGCATGACCACTGAGCCAATTTTAGCTCATGCATTTAAACATGGTATTGGCGCACGCCGTCCCACTGTCGTCGCCACGCGCATAAATATTTATGAATCAACCGACCGGCAACCAGTTATTTCCTTCGACAATCATAAATGTTGTTGGCATAACAAGTCGTCGATATTGTCGACGATATGTTTTCAAGTGCCAATGTAGAAAAGATAAAGTACTGCACAAAGGGTCCACAAACGACCCCTACAAAGCAGTCGAAACACTTTATTGGCTGTCATTGCTGCCCACTTGGAAGCACTTCCATGGAGTTTCCGCCAGCGCCATTAGCTCAATTTACACACACACATACACGCATACATATACATATATATGAAGGGCTGCTGGAGTTTCCTCCAGTGCGCCTCTCGTCCCAAAGCTAACGCACTCTTGTTGTTGCTGTTGTTGGTGAAACTGAAGCTGCGGCTGCCTCCGTTACTGATATTGTGCCTTGACAGCGATTTTGTGTTTTTTTTTTGTAATTTTATTTTCTTTCATCATATTTTTTTCGGTTTTCCCTCTGTTTGTGTTCGTGCTTTTTGCACTTGCCTCCGCTCTTCTTGTGCGTTTATGCGTATTTGGTGCATTCGCTTAAACCAGTATTTATTGTTTTTATTCTGTGCGATTTTCCCCCCAATAAACAATAAAGTCACTGCGGAAGCTCATTGTTGTTGTTGTGTCGTCATTGTTGGTGGCGGGGATTTGTGTTGCTGGCAACAATATTGCCACTGACATGCACCCGATGCATTGCATAAAGGAACACATGACTACAAACATACGACATATGTATGTTGCATGATGGTGTGTGAATATTTGCATGCGAGTGTGCGTTCAGTGCTCGGACGAGTCTCGATAATATCGCGCTGAAATATTACAGATGAGCTCGAAATAAAATAGTGAGCATGGCAGGTGCACTTCATTAAGAGTAGTATCCGAGTAGTTTGCATTTAATTAAATTAATTCACGAACGATCGCATATACTCACATACAAACATATACATATATTTACAAATACATAATGTAAAGGAAAATTATTAAAAAATATTTTTAAGTTAAAATGTTTTTAAAGTAACCTAGATTCATTTTCATACTCTCGCAACATGTTGCCGCATATCATAACTTCCCATATAACAAAATATTAAATTCTGTTGAGTTATTTCATTTTACTATAGGTATGGCTATCAAGCATCCACTGAAATATCGGAATAAAACTCTCCACAAATATTATCTCCCCTGTAAAAATAGTCGAAGTAGAACCATAACATTTCGAGATCCTCAAATATCGCAAAAGATTAATTAAAAATGTCCAGTCTGTTTGAGATCGATACTATATGCTAGTTACCCCCTCAATATAAAACCTTGGATATTATGCCACTTTTTCAGTATTTTAAGCGTGTATTTGGAGTCGTCCTTCGGTTGTCATATTTTGGATGCTCCTAGGTACAACGATCTAGGTAGTTTTAGTTTACCTCAACCAAGTGAAAAAATGCACGAACTTATCCATGCATTAGTTTTGATAAGACTATATGCTTATTATTTCCATACGACTAGCGACTGTAATTAGATTTTTCAGTGTTAAAGAACTAGTATACGAAGGACGATTTGTGTCACTTTTATGTAAAGGGACTAATGTATAATTTTTGGGGTACCATTTATTTGTGTTCGCTTCCATTTAAATTATAAATTGTATGAATGCTTTTTAAATACAGTAATTTACGAAAACGTATTTTACCATAGATATCCGTTCAATCCCTCCTACTTATTTTATGGTTAGGAATGTAGTAATTTTACGACAAACGATTTTAAATTTTTTCCATAACACTGGTTAACAAAATTTTAACTTTTTTTTGAATTGTTTGTGAATGAGAAAAAAAATACACCTCAGGTTTTCATGTGAGATCAAAATATATATATTTTTAAAAAATAAGCTATATTTTGAGAAATTATTGTGTATACCTATGGTTTTCCTGTGCTCAATTTCCTTTGATAACGATTCTGTATTAGTAAAATGTTGGATGGAATCTTGCCTTGTTCGTTAGAAAAAAATCCAGATTAGCGTCCAGCATATGAATTTTTAAGAACATATTACATAGTTTTATTTTGTTAAATATGGTTGTTTGTAGTACCTGATTCCAGCACAAGAATATTCATCAAGCTACATGGCTGTTCACTGATCAAAACACGGGAAATCAAATCGATCACGTTGTGATAGACGGAAGACATGTCTCCTCTGTTTTAGGCGTGCGTATTCTCCGAGGACCAAATATTGACTCGGACCATTATCTGGTAGCAGCGAAGATACGCACTCGTCTCTGTGCAGCAAAGAACTCCCGCCAACAAACACAAGGAAGGTACGACGTCGAAAAGCTGCAATCGCAACAGACAATCAAGACATACTCTCTGAGAGCACTCATCAGCATCTCGATATAAGGGGATATAAGGGAGGTGTGGGACGGCAACTCAAACAAAACAATTGGTCTCCGGCAACGCCAAAAAACCAGTTGGTACGATGAGAATTGTCGTTCCGCAGTGGAGAGAAAACAGACTGCCTACCTTGCAACGTTGCGATCGACCACAACACGTTCGGGGTGGGATAGATATCGAGAGCTGAAGAGGGAAGCGAGACGCATTTGCAGACGTGAAAAGAAAGAGGCCGAAATGCGTGAGTACGAAAAGCTTGAAAAGCTGGCCGACATGGGTAATGCTCGAGAATTTTATGAAAAGATGAGGCGATTTACAGAAGGTTTCAAGACCGGAGCATTATCATGTAGTGACCGAATAGGTAATCTGGTAACGGATGTCCAGAGCATACTGGGGTTATGAAGGGCACACTTTGCCGACCTGCCGAATGGCAGTAAAAGTACAACACCAGGAGATGGCGTACCCGATTCCCCAATCATTGACGATGGAATAGATGTTTGGTATCCCTACGAAACTAATACGGCTATGTAAACTGACATTGAGCAACACCAAAAGCTCAGACAGGATCGGGAAGGACCTCTCCGAGCCGTTCGATACCAAACGAGCCTTCAGACATGCTGATGCACAATCGTGTGACTTCTTTAATATGATGCTGGAAAAAAATATAATAATACGAGCTGCAGAGTTAAATAGAGAAGGAACAATCTTCTGTAAGAGTGTACAGCTGCTGGTGTACGCCAATGATATTGATATCATCGGAAGCAACAACCCCGCCGTTAGTTCTGCGTTTTCCCGCCTGGATAATGTAAAGAAGCGAATGGGTCTGGAGGTGAATGAGGACGAGACGAAATATCTCCAGCCATCAAACAAACAGTCTGCACACTCCCGTCTTGGCTCCCATGTCATTGTTGATAGTCATAACTTTGAAGTTGTAGATAGTTTCGTCTACTTGGGAACCAGCATTAACAACACCAACAATGTCAGCCTTGAAATCCAACGCAGAATCACTCTTGCCAACAGGTGATACTATGGACTGAGTAGGCAATTGAAAACTAAAGTCCTCTCTCGACGAACCAAAATCAAACTCTACAAGTCGCTTATGATTCCCGTCCTGATGTATGGAGCGGAAGCGTGGACTATGGCAACATCCACGACTTTTGGGGTTTTCGAGAGAAAGGTTCTGCGCAAGATTTATGGTTCTCTTAACATTAGCAACGGCGGCAGATGAAATTCAAAATTGAGTTATATGGGAAGTAGGCGTAGTTGTGAACCGATTTCGCCCATATTCCACTAGTGTCATCATGGTGTCAAGAAAATATTATATACCAATTTTTATTGAAATCTGTCGGGTAGTTCTTGAGATATGGTTTTTGACCCATAAGTGGGCGACGCCACGCCCATTTTCCATTTTGTAAAAAAATCTCAGTGCAGCTTCCTTCTGTCATTTCTTATGTAAAATTTGGTGTTTCTGACGTTTCTCGTTAGTGAGTTAACACACTTTTAGTCATTTTCAACCTAACCTTTGTATGGTGCCAAGGAATACGTGTTCCAAGTTTCATTAAGATATCTAAATTTTTACTCAAGTTACAGCTTGCACGGACGGACAGACAGACATCCGGATTTGAACTTTACTCGTCACCTTGATCACTTTGGTATATATAACCCTATATCTAACTCGTTTAGTTTTAGGACTTACAAACAACCGTTATGTGGACAAAACTATAAAGAGAGTACTCTTAGCAACTTTTGTTGCGAGAGTATAAAAATGGGCGAAATCGGTTCACAACCACACCTACTTCCCATTCAACTCAAATTGAGTTCCATCTGATTCGTTCACTTTATAATATATACATTAGGAACCAATGAAGATAGAGGAATAAAACTTTACACAAATACTGTATATGATCTGTGGCATCACTTGTGAAAAAATTGTCGAAATAGGACTATAATCTCTGTACCAGAAATGGTTAAAATCGGGTCATAATTTCCCCTAGCTCCCATATACCAAATTCTAGGTTTTTCAAAAATACGGTGGGCTTTATTCCGCATATATCGGTTAATATGTGAGATATTTTGACAAAATTAAGTGATAGTTTTGAAATCGGTTCAAGTTTCAGGTTGCGAGTGTATAAAATGTTCGGTTGCACCCGAACTTAGCCTTTCTTTACTTCTTTTTTTTATTCTCGAAAAATGAAACATAACTGATAAGTATATATTTTACCTTTTAAAAATAATATGCTATTTCTAAATGTATGTGTAAGGAAACGGTGCTTGCTATAGGTCTGAGTTCAACGGAGTAGTAGTCTGATCTGTGTGTTGAAGGACGTTGAACGCATTTTTCCCCTATTTAATGCAGCTATAGCCAAATCTTCATAGCATTAACCAATCATTTCTAGTTGGGCAGCAAGTGAGCGAACAATTGGCTCCTACTATTAATGCAAAAAATCAATCAATATATGTATGTATGTGCATGTACACATTGAGTGCAAACAAATACAAACGATGATGTATGTATGTAACAATATACATATATGTAAATATATATATGTTTGTATATATGTACTTACGTAAGCGAGTACACCACTTAGAATGAATAATGAATAGAAAGCGCGCAAAACCGCTTTGATCTATCAGGTGTCAAAGTCGGTGGAGTGCATTGGCACTGCTTCGTTCCATTCGATTCCACGCCACTCTTTCGCGGTGTTTTTTGTTGTTGTTATTGTCGTAGTTGTTTGTCATGTGTATTTCCGTTTGCACAACTGTGGTGTCGCGACAAATTATCCTTCAAACCGGTTGAATGGCTTTGGGTATTTCTGCATAATTGACGAAGTTAATAAACGGCAAAATGGGAGTAACCGAGGTGGGTTCTGGTGGGTAGAATACCAAACGCCGACCTGTAATGTATGCCATAATATGCAGATAAAGACAAATGAGTGCACACACCGGTGGACTCATATAAATACGGGTAGATATGTACATATGTATGTATGCTTATGATAGTAGTTTGTTTTTGCAATGAAACAAACTGGTTGCTGCCTTTGAATACTTGGTGTAGTGTTTGGTGGTTAATAGTTGGTAGTTGGAAGTGTGCTCAGTAATGGTTGCATGCACTTTTTAATGGCATCTTGGGGTTTCAGCAAAAACGATAAGCAATCAAATAAAATAATAGGTGTTCGATATCGACAAAAGCGTTGATGGATAAGTAATACTGTTTTCTGCTATTCGGTATAATAATAGAAATTTGGCCACGTTTGCGAACTAGTCTGGAATGCTTTTACGTTGGAAATGTGTAGAAATCTATATATGTAAATAAAATAATGCCCGGTTAGTTAATATGTATGTATATATAACTCTAGTACGACTGAACCGATTTTGATCAACTCTATTTTGTTGGATTTCTTAAAATACCAAAAATTGAGAAAAGTTGTTTTTTTAATTTTTGAAAAATCAACGAAGGCAGTCAAGCGCTAAATTTTGTTGCAAATACTGTCTATTAAGTGGGTCATACCATGTAAGGGCCTGTTTTTAGGAATTTTATATAATAGAATTTTATTTCTTATACATAGAGATTTAGGTTTATTATTATTTATTAACTTATATGTATTTCGACAGTATAAATTATAAACTAAAAACAAAGCGGCGTTTTAATCTGAACGCGTAAATGCATGGAATGGCTGCCAACTCGACGCTTCGAATAGCTCCTTCTTCTAACGGTTGTATCTTTAAAATGACTTAGAATTTTGAAAAATTACTTACTATGTATATAAAGAAAGCAATTTAGAAAAATAATTTTTCGAGCCCAAACATGGGATGACTCTCTTAAAAAGAAAGTAACATTTATGGTGAGAAATTTTTTGAGCCAAAGAAGAATGAAATAGGTACTGGGGGCTAAATCTGAAGAAGACGTTGGACAGGGAAATATTTCATAGAATAATTTCTTCATTTTTATCGATTCTCGATGTGGGAAAAATTATTCACATATCGCGCCAAAGCCTTTTCATTTGTAAAGTTTCCTTTGAGATGCGAATGGCGTTAACTAACTCCTCAATTCGTTCATAACTTGGGATTCAACACAATGTTTAGAATGTTCGAACGATATTTTATGGGGTCTCTTTCTTGCGGTGTTCCTAGACGTTAAATCATATGTACTATGTTATCTGTAGTGGTGATAGCGCCATTTCGAGACCAATAACATTATAATTATAGGTTGAAATGTCATGGAACTAGGACAGTCTTTTTGTTAAGATCATTCAAAGGAGTGAATTTATGTGTAAACGATTGCCCATTGCCTTCTACCAATTTAAACAATATTATAAGCATTATAAGCAACTGTAACTGTTTATGAAGGGGGTGCTCTACGCTCGGCATAGTAAATGTGGCTGGCGCACCGCTGTCGATGTCAATAATGACGGAAAATTAAAAGCTGCAACCTGCAACAGTCAAGGTTGATAGCAAGCAACCTAGCAAACGTCAAGCGCACACTGCCTGAAATGCAACGAAAGATACCAAGCTCATGTGTAGAAGCGACCACGACGATGAAGGAACTTCGAAGAAGGATGAGTGCGTGAGCAATTGAGAGGAAGTGTGTACAACGGAAGTTGGGCAATGCAACAAGTTATTCCCGTTAATGCATGCGTTGTTTAAGAAGTTTGAAATTGAAAACAATCAACGCACTCTCCCTAGCAACAATACAAATTAAAAAGCCAACAACAAAAACAACTACGCGATTACTATAGTGTTCTATGCAACAAATGTTGTTGTTGGTTTTGCCCCTGTCGTCCACATGCACAGGAGCAATACAGTAGGTGCATAACAACGAGTATTAGTTTGTTGCTGTTGTTGTGATTGCAATTTTATTTGTTTTTTGTTTCTGTACAAGTACAACTAACAACAAAATTGACAAAGTTTGCTGTGCAACCTTTCCGCGGAATTCAATTTTTCCCTCCATTTTCCGTCAACTTTATTTCAGCACTTCTCTGCTTTTCCATTTGTGGACCCCTTTTTTCAGTACTTTAGCAGCGGCTTTGTGCTTTATTGTTTTCAGTTTGCAGCAAATAATGAATGTCATACAAGTGTTAGTTTTGTTGTTGGACGTGCGCGCGCATAACTTTTCTACATTTTAATTGCTTCGGAATAACAAGTTGAAGTTGCACGAGTGCGATGAGAGTGCGACGTCGGTTGTGTCGGGAATGCGTTGCTAAGAGCGGGGTACCGGGTGCCAGATATTGAATGCCAACGAGACTAAGCGCCCAACTGACCGACCCACGCGCCGTTGCACCGTTGTTTGCGTTAATTGAACTATTGGCATGCGGGGAAGGGTGCAATACTCGTACGAAAGCTGCTCAGAAGTCGAAACTATAGAAATAAATATCTGCACAAGTATTTCATTGAAATTAAACGCGTACTTAAAAAGGAAACTTTACTTTTGTAACAATAATTACATTCTTTTTACTTTTGAAGGTTATTACGTTGAACAGAATTACACCCAAGAAGGGTTTGCAGTAAATTCATTGTAAAATCAGACAATTTTTGAGTATTATCAGAGAATATAAAAATAATTTCTTGACAATAAGGTGTATCAATGATACGCTAACAAGTCTCTTTAGTTTATTAAGACTTCAACATCTGAATTAAGAAACAAATTATAAAGGTTTTATACCCAAAAAAGTAAAAAATAAATATTACTCCAAAATTGCTCAGTTACCAAATATTGCTACGGTAGTGTTCTGTCAGTAGTGTTCTATTTAACGCAATTTTAAGTTTTGCATACTTACCAATTTCATGGAAAAAGACACTGATGATCTATCATGATAGCTAAATCTGGAAAAGACTTATCACAGCCATCTTCATACAGACCAATAAGCCTCATTCCTTGCATTTCTAAAATATTCGAAACAGTGTTACTATCAAAGATGTCTTCTTTCTGCTACGAAAATAATATAATACCAGCGGACAAGTTCAGGTTTCGTGCAAAACATAGCACTGTAGAGCAAGTCAATAGAATTACTAAAGTGGTTTAAGCCCAACTCTAAACATAATATATACAGCAGCTCTAGTAATGTATTGATATCCACTTTTGGGGATGACACAGCTTTATTGAGCCGTAACAAATACCCCATCAGAGCATTTTATCGTAGAATGTGCAAAAATGCAAGCTTGTCATATTTCCAGTACGACCACTACATTGTCGGGCTATTAAAATGAACTAAGGCCTAGTACACCAGGCTAATTAAGTAATATATCATGGGATTCACCTGGATATAAGACTCACGTGGCAAAAACATAAAAGTGGCTTTTAAGTAACATTTTTAAGACAACCAAGTCTTGTTATGTGATACTATCATAAAGTCGATTTGGATGTATGGCATTCTAGTGTGGGGTACGACCAGGGTATTTAAGGGACTATATCAGTGTAACCTATGAAAAATTAGGCGATTTTTTTTTAAAGAAAGTACTCGATTGATTATTTCGAAGTTTTTTGCACATAATAAAATATGGAAAAATAACGTAGTGCTATCTTATGAGGTGCCAAAAAAACGTTCCCCAACTGCTGACATGATTCCGGTCAAATGAGTTGCTGAAACAAAAAAATTCAAAAAGGATATTAAAGTTAAATATATTTCCTATACAATGACCTACGATTTTTGAAAAATATCAAACATTAACAAAATGGCGTAGTTCTGAAAAAGAAAGTTTGTTTTTTTAGTTAAAAAAGGGTATTTTTTAATGTCATATTCATATTCATATTCAAGAATACTCAGTTTAAATTTGAAGTCAATCGGTCAATGTATCGTTGAGTTATGATGTCAGCAATTTTGAGAAATGTCGTTTCGAGAAAAACCCGTTTTAAGTTTCGACTATAGCTGCTTATGCCAGCGAGCGGTCGCTCTTTAGAACGCTACCATTCAAAAAATATTCAAGATACGATCTTACCACAGGATATTTTTGAAAGTATAAACTTTCGAATGAGCAAAAAATAAAAAAAAAACGATTTTTTGAAAATGCCACACTGGTATAGCCGCTTAACATTGACATAATACAAAGGTTCCAATCAAAAATGCGTAGAGCAATCATGGATTCACTATGGTACTACATTCGCAACGAAACTATCCATAGAGATCATGGCATCCCTATGGTGAAGAAGAAAGTAGGGGATAGCAGAAAGAAATACATATATGTATATCAAAACTTCGTGATCAGCCAAACGCCTGCCTACTAAAGATCAGCCAATTTGATGATCTCTGATTTATTGTAATTTGTTGGGCCCTCTTGGCCGCAGAATAAATATTAAAATATTGTAAAGCCTTATTCAGAATATTCTTCAAATACATTGTAGAAAATACTCGATTTGTGTTAAAAAAATGGTTTGATACATTTCCCAAGACGTCACAGAATGTATGAAAGAGATTCACCAAAAACAATTAATCCAAGTACAATCCATTCAGCGAAGTACATATGTATGTAGCTTCATCAATCAAATTAATTGCCAATAAAATACTTGATTTGACTTTATTGATGGTCCGATTACGGTTTCCACATATTTATTTCACAATTACACGCGGTAAAAAAATTAAATAAAATCATTTTCGTATTTCAGGTTTTAAGATCGATTACTCCCAGTACAGAATAGGTTGTTGACAACATCAAAAATATTAAATTAATTTTATGGTAATTTTGAATCAGCAATGATAACAGAGTAACAGTTTCAAAACTGAAGAATTGGAAGAATTTAATATAAAACTAATGCGTTGTGCAAAAGGGTTATCATCATTATAACTATAACTATCCTCGAAAATACACATTTTGAGTAAAATATTGTTTTTTGCGACTTTTACTTCTACTAATACAAAACGTATATACCTCGTCTTGACCTCATTGACTGCCAGAGCCAATTTGGAGGAAAATCTCAATAGCCACAAAATCTTCAGATACATCATGCTCCACACACAATTATGTCTTTGTCGTTGGCATAGGCAAGCAGATGGACGCTGCGGTAAAATATTGTGCCAGACCGATGCACACCTGCTCTGCGTAAAATAGTCCCCATGACCAAGCGTAAAATAATCCCCATGGTCTACTCAATGGGATACCTTTCCGTTGATGGAGTTAGCATCACTTTGAGTGTCGAATTTGCCATAACTTTTGAAGCGTAGGAACTCGCTGGTTCGCGCGAACCTAGTGAAAATCGTTTAGGATGTTATAGTGTCAATCAAAATAAAAAGAAGCACAAAATATATCCAGGACATTGGCTAATTTTTCAAAAACAAATTGAAAGTTTTAAATAATATTTTTAAAAGTTTAGAAAGTGAAGTGTGCTCCACACTTCAGCTTTGTTTAGCCATCCCGCCCACTTTAGCAAGTGCGTCGGTTTTTAACAGTTTTTAATTAATTGCAATTGTCAGCTAAATTGTCAGCTAAAGAGCTTGCAAACGCTAAAGACAACAACAACAACTTAAACGCACTTACAAAAATAAAAAGAATCAGTATTAGAAGTTCTGAAGACTCTCGACTTCCCACAAATCTCTCCATGTGCACCTCTGTTCACCTACAGTGTTGCAAGATGTCAGAGTCGCGGCGTCGCTGAAGTTTTGCGCGTAAAGTTACAGCAATTAAGGTAACAGTTTTCGCAGCGTACATTACAACAACAATATGGCGAAAACAACATCACGCACAACAACCTCTCGCACGGGCAGATTTGAGGCGAAGAAATGCGCGGATAAGATAAACTGAGTGTGAGTACATCCATTCACATGATGTTAGGTACACGTACATACTCTCAGTAGATGACTAACTGCAATGTACCGCTGCTCGAGCACACTTAGTAATAAAATATGAGTAAACACGTCGGAGCCATTAAAAATTTTCTGTATTGACGAGAAATGCGATTATGAACGCGGCTATGTTGGAAGATTTAAAGCGGCGGAGTGAGCATCCGCATAGGAGGAGCAGCGACGGCGGTAAGGCGAGAGGTGCAACGGCGGCAGTTAGCTGTTATGGATGTGTTGCGGAGCAGCTGGAAATTGGTTATTATCTGGTTGCGAAGAAGAGTGTCGATAAAAAGTTACGGTAATAAAATACTTCACTTAAATTTTGTGCAAACTTTGCTGGTAAAACGAAATTAATGTTGTGCCACGAAAAAGTGCTTTCGAAGTTTCTTAAACGGACTAAGGAAAAATTTAAAGCAATAAAATATAATTAAATGAAATTCCAACAGCCAAATTATCTGTGAATATAAGACATGTCTAAATAAGTGGTTCTGCAGGTTTGTAAATTAAAAAAAGTTGATGTAAGCAGAATTTCAGAGTTGGATATAGTACTGGAACTTTAGAGAATTGATTTGTCCAAACATCCCCATAGTACGTTTAAAAAGGGAAAAACTGCTCTTTACTTGAGATATTTTAACATAAAAAGCGAGACGAAGAGAGCCTGACCGCAAGCGGTGGCACTTAGGCCATTATTAGGCCCATTGTGCTCCCCGAAGGTACCGTGATAAGCATCACCTTAACAACTCGGTCGATTTAACGAAGCTTCTGAGTTTTTCAATCTCAGCTAACCATTTTCTCTAAGATTAGAGTATTGAGAGCCATGAAAGGTATCTCTTCTTAACAAACATGACGCTGGGCATTCGCAAAGACAATGCTCTAGTGTCTCGTCATCTTTCGCGTACGCCCTGCATTCTGCCGATTCTACTATATGGTTTAATCCGGCACTTTTTCGTTAGTGCTTTCCACCAAACTAATGCACCATATACCTATTGGGACCCAAGGCCCCACTTCGAGGCAATGGCTCTTCTGTATATACGGATAGCTTTGGAAGCCCTACATTCAATGTGTTTTCTCCAGCTTAGTTTTTTATCTAGGATAGCCTCAAGATATTTGATTTATTATTTGGTTTGTTTAATGGTTTTACACCTTAAAGATGGGGGATTAAATTGTGTAATTTTCGACTTTCTGGTAAAAAGAGAGATTTCTGATTTTTCCGGATTTACCGAAAGCCCATGTCTCTCCATCCAAATAGAGGTGTTTTTCAGGGGTTTCTATTAGAGCCGTGATAAACGAGAGATTTTTCCCTGAACAGAGAATCTCTAGGTCGTCCGCATAACAGACGACATTAAAATTCGCCCTGTCATGTAGGAGTATCAGTTTGTTGATCAGAGTGATCCAGAGTAAGTGGGACAGGATTCCTCTTTGCGGGGTTCCACAAGTGATCTGGTGAGAGATTTTTATTCCTTCCCCATCGTAAATGGCTCGTCTGTTACTGAGCATATGATTCAAATAAGCCAGTATGTTCTGGTTGATGTCGAATGAAGCAACAGACGAGATCAATGCAGCGGTGTTGGCGTTATTGAAGGCACCCGCCACGTCTATAAAAGCCGCGGGGTTAACCCTTTCTTATATAAAGATCTCTCGATGTTCCCGACTACTTCGTGTAGAGCTGTAAAAGCAAAATTATGTTAAAAACATTTTAACTATATTTTCGGTTAACTTAATATGTTTCTCTGATATACTGTCATTTGATTTTCGAAAATGCTACCTAAAAGTTGTTTTAAGGGTAATTTATTTCGAATTTTATTCCTAAAAGCCTTGTTAACAATAAATATAGACCACATAATGACAAATCCCTGACCACTTCTATTTCATAGTCAAGTTACAGAGTGGTACTCTTGTTGAGCTGGACGTGCCATAATAAAGTCTCTCATACATATGTAAAATACATGAGCTGTTTGTTGACGCTTTAAAACTTGCATTTGTTTGATAATATCAAAGTGTACGTCACAAGTACGAAGGAAACAAACCACCAACTCTAACAACTTTTCGTAAAACACCCACTTCAATATTGATACGGAAAATATTTTCGATCGAAAACTTTCATGAAAACATTAATTCCATCGATAACCCGAGCTTTCCGTTTCGTTTCTGCGTTAAGCGGCCAATCAACTGATGGTAGCATACACCACACCTGTTTGTTGGTGCAATATTCATTTTTTTTTTTACAAATTGTATATGGAAAATGTCGTAATGGATAGAGAATAAAAATTTGTGCGGAAAACATTTATTTCAATCCTTTTGTTATAGCACTCGCTTCTTATTTCGCGATTACAATATTCCGCACTCTTAATTTTCCATAAGCACGGCATTGATTCACATAAATCAATAAATTCGCCCCAAAATATATAAAAAATACATTAAATTCACAATACACTACGCCAGCATGTTGGTACAATCATAAAAATATAAAACTAATTTTTGCTCCACCAGATTGTGCATGCACACGACAAGAACAAATGGTCTCTTGGTGGTACTAGTTGTAGGGATCTCATCCGAAATATTGCAGTTACTAGTGAACCCTCAAAAATTTGAATCGCTTGTAAGCCCTCGACTGATATATGGAGTGACAGTATAACACTGACCTTTTCCTCGAGTGAACTTAAAATTACTTTGCTCCCCCCGTTCCAGAAATGTGTGTTGCATTTTGGTTAAGTGCCCCCAGTATTAAAAAAAAACGACTTTTGCACTTTATATACAACTTTATTTGAAGTTGTCTTGTAAAAAATTGGTAACATTAATTTAACCATTTATTTTTTTTTTAATTTGATTGTGAAAGTTTTTGTTTTTTTTAGATTAAATACAATAAAAAGTTTCACTATTTATTTACATTGATTTAACAATATAAACTAACTGTAATTCTTCACCCATCGAGTATTACAAATACTCAGCTTAATTTTCAAATTCGTATATATATACATACACATGGCATATGCAAATATGTGTATGTTAGTCGATTGTGTATTTAATATGATAGCTGCATTAAAATATAATTTAATTAAATAATAACGCTAAATTGAAATTAAAAACCGCAAAATAAAATACTTTAATTAAATATGCATAATTAGTCAGTGAGAATTCTAAAAAGTGGTGGATGTCAAACAGTAAGAGAGAGCGAGCGGTGGTATGTGGAAAAGTGCGAAATCTGCAGGCATTAAATGAAATTGTTCAATGGTGCGTGTGCAACCAGTTGTTGTTGCTTTCTAAAGCCACAAAAAATGTGCAAAATATTAATTATGATGGCAATTTAAATATTATATTGTGACAGTTTAAAATGGTCACTAAAGTTATTTACGAGCGAATTCTATGCGGGCGGATTTAGTGACACTAATGGAACACGCTTTGTCAGGGGAAGCATGTGATGAAGTTAGCTAGGTCAAAGGTAATTATTTAACTTTTTTTTTGTAAATTTAGTCACTATTTATACAAATAACCACAGATAATTTGTTAGTAGTAGTGCTTTGGTTTTTTCTAATTCAAAAGATTTCTATAGTTTTAAAATTCTTAACTGTTTTCTGCAATTTGAAATTTATAAAATTTAATAAAGTTATGAATGAAATGACCTTGAAAAAAAACTCCTTATTAATTTTATTATTATGTATGTACTTATTAGATCCGCGAATAAAAAAAATTTTGGTCGCGAATTTAGAAATTGGGTCTAATTTTTTTAATACGCGAATAGTGAAAACGCGAATAAAGGAAACGCGAATAAGGAGCTTTTACTGTACTTCAATTTATTGATGTAATTTTATAAAGACACAAACACAATTCGACCCATATATTCCTTTATGCCGAATATATGGCATCAATAGAATAACGAAAATCATCAAAAATAGTATATGGGGACTGATGTAATTCCTGAACCGATTTTACTCGTTTTCACCACCTAGATACAATATATCGATGACTATACGCTTACTTAATTTTATATTACCTATAATTAGATATATGGGACGTTATGACCCGATTTTAACCATTTTTGGTACAGAGACAAACTGTTATAAGAAAACAATTCGGAGGGAATGAATTACATTAAAGTATCTGAGAGGTTTACCTATATTTTCGGTGAAAAATTACCCTTAGGCACAGAGTTCTTCATGTTCGATATCAGGGGCCTTGAAGTCATGGTCATTATAAAGTGAACGAATCAGAAGAATTCAAAATTGAGTTATATGGGAAGTAGACGTGATTGTGAACCGATTTCGCACATATTCCACCCGTGTCATCAGGGTGTCAAGAAAGTGTTATACACCGTGTTATATATTTCATTGAAATCGGTCGAGTAGTTTTTGAGATATGGTTTCTACCCATAAGTGGGCGACGCTACGCCCATTTTCCATTTTATAAAAAAGTCTCACTGCAGCTTCTTTCTGATATTTCTTCTGTATAATTTAGTGTTTCTGAAGTTTTTCGTTAGAGAGTTAACGCACTTTTAGTCATTTTCAACCTAACCTTAGTATGGGAGGTGGGCGTGGTTATTATCCGATTTCTTTCATTTTTGGACTTATAAGGAAATGGCTAAAAGAAACGACTGCAGAAAGTTTGGTTTATATAGCTTTATTGGTTTGTGAGTTATATACAAAAATCCTATTTGGGCCCGGGGTCACGCCCACGTTTCCAAAAAAGTTACATTCAAATGTGCCCCTCCCTAATGCGATCCTACGTTCCAAATTTTGTTTTCATAACTTTATTTATGCTATAATACTCTCTTACTTTTTACTTTTCAATAACAAAATAAAAATTTAGTTTTATAACAAATTTGACAAAATTTATTAAAATGTAATTTTTCATTCTACAAGAAGTGATTTTTTACAATATTAATTTCACTCTGCAATGCTTTTGCATTAACAATTTAACAAAAGTTGAACAATTTCGAAAATAATTAAATTTATTTCGGTTTGTATAAATAAATGCTAATAATAAGAATGAAAGCGAGTTTTAATTAACAATATAAATACATATGTATATACATATATATATGTTATAAAGGTATATATTATTTTACAATTTTTGTTTTTTATACATATTTTGATTCTTATTTATTTTTAATTTAATATAGGATTTGTATATATCATTATTATCAACTAATAATTGAACTGTGGTCATTTGTAACGTCATTATATCATCGGCAAACATATTCCATAGTTGTAGATGACTAGTCAAAAGTGGAAGGAATTTATGTCTCCAAGCGCAACTCAGCAATTTATTCGGTTTCATTAATTCTTGGAAAAATAGCTAATAGTTCCTAATACCATCGCTAGACCTATGCCGTTGTGAAAAATTAGATAAAAAAGAAATATTAATTTTAAAAATGAGCTGAAAAGAAATATTTCGAGTAAGCGTTTAATTGTGGGTGAATATCTCATCAGATCACTGGAAATAAAAAATTATTATATTAAAGTATTAAATCAATGATCCTTTTAGACCTTGAAATTCCTAAAAAATTGTCAAAACTTATTTAGCAAAGTGCTGAAAATTAAATTTAACTTAAAATAAAAATTTAATTAATTTTAAATGTTTTAGTATATTTCTCCTGAACAATGAACTCCTGAGCCGGAACTGAATCCTGTAAAGATATAATTAATTTATACACACACACATATGTATATGTATGTTAAATAATAATTAAATATTGTTAGTGTTGAGATAGTGATATTTGTATTACTCTGAAAAGAAATTAAGAATTGACCGTTCGATTGGCTGAAAACGAAAATGTTTACTGTTATTGCTGAAATTGAAAATCTATAAATGCTGCAAAGTAACACGAATTAGATTTTAATTAAGAAAAAAAGAAATTAGATTAGTCCGGTGTTTGTAGAGCGTCGCATATCCACTGCAATCCAATCTAAACCAATTCGTACCAAACCAAATCATCTACATTGACGACAGCAACCACAACTCTGCAAATAGACTTAAATACTCCGCCGGGCGCAGAAATGAGTAGAATGGTTAGAGTAGTGTACATATACATATATATAAGAATAAAAATAGAAAGCAAATGAATTCGTACAGAGAATTGGCTAAAAATGGCCAACAACTGCCAAAGCTGCTGCTGCTGCCTTTGCCGCCGCCATTGGTAAACGTGTCGTTGGACGACACCAACTAACTGGCGCTCTTGAATCATATACCGTTACATAGTGAGCTGGTGGGTGGTGTTGGCTCGATTGGGCCTACACTTTGCGCACATACACACACACATGCACATGTGCATGGAATGCCAGTGGGAATTCAGCTCGGAGGTGCTCTAACTCAATACAAATATATATGTATGTATGTAGATATGTAAACATATATAAACATATATAATTACAAGTAAACATATATAATTTCAAGGCAGACACACACACATATACAGTCGATATAAATGGTTATGACGCTGTTGACGGAAGTTGAGGGGGGTGGGACGCCATGAATAGCCGTCATGGCGTGAGGAGAAAATGAAGTGACGGCGCAGCACATTTGCTGTTGTTGTTGGCACATCCCAGGGCTAAAAGGTGAGCAAGCACGGGCGGCAACGGTAGTCACTTCGCCACTTCAGCGCTCAGGCCAACTGCAATTTTGCGGCGTAGCAGTGCAAATGGATTTGAAAATTGGGTTAATTGATGCTTAGAGGCACTGTATGGCTGGGTGAGACCGGGTTACTGCCACCACTGCTGCCGGTGGTGACGCTGTCGTTTGGTGCGATTGCTTTGAGGTAACGCTGAGAAGTCGGTTGCGGGTGCTTGATGTGGCAAAAGAAATGGAATCAAATGAGGGAGTGCGACACAGGCGCAGTTAAAAGGCAGGTGTAAAATAACAAAAACACAACAACACCAACAAATCAGTGAGCATGAAAGCAACGCAAAAATGAAGAAGAAAAATAAATTAAAATGGAAATGGAAACGAGAATGAAAATGAAAATGCCGAGTGTCAGCGTGGCAAAAACTATTTAAGTTCATGCACTTGCGTACATGTGTACTCTTACGTATGTACATATATGTATACATGTGTGTGTTTATTAGAGTAAAGGACGCGATGACAAACGGTGCGACAATGATTGCCAGTAGCGCATAAGTGAATTGGCCACTGAACTTAGCCGGCGTTTAAACGAATGTGACACACACACACATAAGCATATTCAATGGACTCACTGTTATATAGATATACATATGTATATGTATGTAGGTGAGTATTCAAGTTGTTACCCTACATTCTTGGTCGCTGACGGCGCAAATGAATGATTGTTGAACAGGAAATTGTGCTTCACAGGCGTACATTGTTGGATCGGGGCAATTCTGGGGCACTCTCAGTGGTAAATTACATAAGAACTTAGGTGAACAGAAATTAGAAAAGGCAATAAACGTTGAATTTCGCAACTACTTGCCACCAATTCAAGATGCCTAAACAGTGAGAGCAAATAAAGTACCTTGCATTGTTTTGTAACTGTAACTACTATAAATCGCAGCAGAGAAGAGAGGGGTCAGGCCAGAATGCAAAAGCCTTTACTTGTAGGAATGAAGAAACTGAGTAATATGGTAAGGGATTTACTCATGAGATCTAATCTTCCGAAATTTGGTCAAATGGAATGGTAGGGATGCAGATCATACATGGAAAAAGCCATTGATTTTAATGATGTTTAATTGCGAACCATCATTAACGCCAATAACAATGCCAATATCGAAATCCAGCTCAGGATCACTCTCAATTAGAAGCACAATTATCATACTGTAGATGAGTACTTAAAAGCTTATTATATCTTACATGAGAATAAAAGGTATTTACAAGGCAGCAGCAGCAAATTTTGAAAAAATATTTCAGTGCCAAAACGAAGACTACAAAATATACATATGCAATTAATCTATACTATAAACTTTCGTCGAATACCCACCGGGACTACCCAAATCTGTGATGTTGGCATTGACTGTGTCGACACCGACGGCGAGGCCACGCACGGTGGGTGCAAGCCGCAACAAAAGCAGAACGCATATCGATAAGCTAAAGGCGCGACAAATGCTTAAACTGGCGGCCAACGCCACTGCGAGGGCCGAGCTTGACGCCGCCGAACTGCAGCAAGCGCTAAGCGTAGCATGATGGCGGCCCCGGAGACGACTGGCGCATGAATCCACGCAGTCTTCGCTGGGCGTCGTCGCTGTTGTAGGCGCGGATGCGGGCGTTATTGGCGTAATTGAATTACTACTGTGGTCTAAGTGCTGTGCGTCATTGTTGTTGTTGTTGCAAGTGCCAGTGTTGTGTTGGTGATCGTTAAGAAGCGGTTTCGCTCTGCGGTACTTCTTATAGCTGCTGCTGCGCTGCTTTGGCGCCAATGCGGACGCCGCATCATGTGCGCTGTTCGTGTTGGCTGCTTTTAGCAAACTACAGTCGCAGTCGACGTCAGAGCCGCTGACGTTGTGTTTGCTTTCGCGAATGTCTTTGTTGTTACACTTGTAGCTGTTGCTGTTGCTGTTGCTGGCGCTGCTGTTGATGCTGGCGTAGAACATCATTTTCCATTGGATTTATGTTGATCGGGCGTGGAAACAACAACAAGCGCGCTCTTGTGTTGTCGTTGCTGCTGATTTTTTGCTGAAACGCTCACACTCGTATTTCTTGTAGTCTGTATTTGTTGGTATTTGTATATGTTGTTGTTGTGCTGTTGAGTAAAATTTTGAGAGCATGTCATCGTTTGCAGCGCGAAAGCTTTATTCAATTTTATTTGTTTTTACTAATATATATTTTGCATTTTTCACTATTTTTGTTTTTTTTTCACTGTTTATTACATTTGTTTAGCGCTGCGATGACGTCAGCAAGCGACGACTGCGCGCTCGGCTAACAACTAGCGTACGCTAGAACAGCGGGTGGCATTGTCGAGGCTAACGTTGCGTTATGTTTGTATTAAAGTCAACGGGTGGGCGTATATGGGCGTGGCAGTGTTTGTTGTTGAAGCGCTTACTCGTTGGCGCTTGTTATGCGCTTGAATTGAGTCGGCGGTTATTATTTTTACACTCGCAACGCTTGAAGGCTGGCCGCCACGCTTTGAAAACAAACAACGTACAGTTGTTGAGCGTTCGTCCGTCGCTTTAAAATACGTCAAGCGAGTTTGCAACAAAGCGCACTCCGCCTCTTGGTGCTCGCCTCCTACTCGTAAAACTGTCAATTCACCGCTGCGTCGCGTTTGATGCGCGCGATTTGTATCTTTCACTCACTTCTCTGTCGTCTCGACAGTTTATATAGAAATTTATTACTTGTTTACAAATTCACTGGGCGCTTGTCGTTGCTGTCTGGATGCCTGTAGCATATGCTGACTGGGAACGTCAATACAATATGTGACAAACTCAACTGCACACCAGCTGACGGATTGACTAACTGACTGCTTGTCAGTCTGACTTTTGCGCGAAGTGATGCGCAAGCGTAACCGCTACACTGAAAGCCCGTTTATCTGCGTTTTGGTGCTCACTTGATTTGTCTAGCGGTCTGTCGCGCTGACTGTCTCTGTGTCTGCGACGGAAATTGCTGCTCGCACGGCCGCGTGTATTGCTGTGACACTGCCGTTCGCCTTGTAAGTATCTACTGACAGCCTGACTGACTGTCGTCCGCTCTGTCGGCGTTACGGTTGTCAATAATAATGCACTGCACACACACACACTAATGCCGTCGGCTACAAATGCTAAAGAAATCGCCGTTTATTATCGCATTTGCAGGGGGGAAGCTATCACTCAGCACACTCGATATGCTGTTTATTTGTAGTTCTTGTTGTTTTTGCCTTAGTTTACTTTTAATTTTCCAATTGTATTTTTAGTTATGCACTTTTAACTTTTTATTTACGATTTTTTTTTATTTTCTTTTTGTATCAGTTTACTTTCATTTGTTTTTGTTGTATTTTATTTACAATGTTGCACACATACATTTAACAGTACAGCTGCCGCTGGAATTTGCTTTTATGTTACTTTTTATGATTATTTATCAACTCCTTGCCGCGCTGGCTGCACGCACACTCAGCTCAATTGCACTTCACTTTTCGGCGCTGAAATATAGACAAATGTAGCTATGTATTCTTCGCATACACACATATAAATAAATAAATAAAGAAATGTGTGTAGGTGCCACATTGGACACCGCTCCCCGCTTTCCCTCCTCGTAACTTTTCGTTTGTTTATCGCTACTGCATTTCGAGAAAATGGCACACACGCACACACATAAACAACGCTTAAAAAACAAATAAATATAAACACGCTGGCGCACTGCAACAAATTTGCCTACACCGTATCGATTCGATTTGTTTGCCTGCCGCACGCTGGAGTCTCCACTTCTACTTCTTCTGCGGCGCACTAGTTCGCTTTTATTGCTGCTATCACGTTGATAAAAATTTCTTACGAAATTTATTCACGCTGATAAAACGACACTTGAGTGCTCTGCTGCCTTCCGGCGCGTCTGCTGTGGTGTTGCATGCGATACGGAAACCGGCGCACACACACGCGCTGAAAAAACTAAAACAATTTCGAGAATATGCAGTCACCGCGCCAGCAGTTCTCTCCAGTCGGTTGCACGTCGCCTGCTTCGCTATGTCACTGACAGCAGCAGCCGCCACAAAAAACGGCAAATATTGTGCGCGGCTGTCGTTGCTGCAACATTCCAAAGCACAGCAGGAGCGACGCGTTGCTGTCCGTCTTCGTATTGCAGTGTGTAAGCAATATGTACATACACAAGTAGTTGTTGTTGTTGTTGTTGCGTATGACTCCTTTTGCTTGTTGTGTCGTATCTGTAATGTGAAAAAGCAGAAAAAATATTAATGATTTATTTGCACTGGCATTGATATATGCTAATGCTATTTGCCCCACTAAAAAAATGTGAACGAACCCACACACACACACATAAGCAAACTGGCTTTTCCCAAGACGCCCGACCCGCAAAAGTGCGCAGCTGCAAAGAGCCAAACCTGCAAATGTACATACATATGCACATACGCAATCAATCGTACACATTCCGTAAATACGCAAACATACAGTGGCGTTCCCCAGAATGGAAGCACTAAGGAAATAGCTGGTGATCTTGCGGCATACACACAAATATATTTAGTACCAAATTAACTAAGGAAGCGTTAACTATGATGAGAATGAGGCGTTATTATTTATATTTACAGTACTCAGAACCAAAATCTATATAAAATTGCTTCTACAAATTGAGAGTCAGATCAAAATCTAATATTACTAAAAGTTTGACTTTTGAATAGATTGGATTTTCACCAATCGGTTTTGACATTATGACATTCCTTGAGCTTCCAGAACAACTTAGAATCTATAATTATTATGTCTAGCAAAAGAAAATCCTTTATTTTTCCAGTATATGGCTTAACTAATTTATATTTCGCGTTGTAAAGGGTGATCCAAGTAGAGGTACTTTTTTCAATAGCATTTTTTGACAGATTACGCGTGAGTCGTGTCAAACACTGATGTTCTTTTTGTTCAGTATTGTTTGGCATGTCATCATGAAAAAATTTATCCCTGAACAACGTTCACAAATTGTTCAACTTTGTTACAAAAATTAACTTCGCTGTGCTGATGGTCAACATAATCGGCCTACTGAGCGTACTTTTCGCAACACCATCAACCATCTTGAGACCCAGCATTCATTATTGGATAATATTCGACCGCATAGACCACCTACAGCACGCAGTGAAGTAAATATAGCAGCCATAGCTGAGAGTGTATACGAAGACGTAACCGTCAATGGCGACCACGATAACCGAATATTTGATCCCTTAAATTGAAACTCGTGATCTCGGCGACATTTGGTTTCAACAAGACAGCGCCACTTCCCACACATCAACAATCGATGGATTTATTAAGAGAACTCTTCAGTGAGCAGATAATTTCACGTTTTGGACCGGTCGATTGGCCACCAAGATCGTGTGATTTCACACCGTTAGACTTTTGGAGGTTTGTAAAGTCTAAAGTCTATGCGGACAATTCCGCTTCGATTCAGGCCTTGGAGCAAAACACCCTCGTATCATTCGCCAGTTACCAGTCGAAATGTTCGAACGAGTCATCAAAAATTGTACTCAACGGATGAACCATCTGAGACGTAGCCGCGTCAAACATTCGAAAGAGATAATCTTTAAAGCATGAATGCCAAATAATGTTCTTGCGAATGATAATAAACTTTCCCCATTAAATTTGAATTTTTTTCTTTAAAAAAGTAGGGAGCCTCGAAAAAGATCACCCTTTACGATGGAAAAAGCTTCCAAAACCATTTAACACGAAGAAAAATTTACCAACCACTGGGCATCATAACATTCCCAGCACTGTAAGTACACACATATGTATATATGTCTGTATGGGGAAATATGAATATGTAAGAAATAAATGTATCAAAATTCTTTAGTCACACTGTATTTACATACACACCTACATATGTGCATGCATGGGAATGCGCCAATGCAACAGTGAGGTAGGCAACATTAATGTATATTTCCTCGTGCTTATGACTATTGCCACATTTGTCCTCATAGATATACACACGTATATACATCCATACATATAAGTCAGATCACAAATGAACTCATATGGCCGTAAATTATTGAATTATGTTATCAAGCGTCCACATATTTACATAAAACACACTGGCATACACACTTTGATATGCATACATACATATATACATAAATATTCCTTACGCACGTTCATTAAGTAAATAGAACCTTATTTGCTGTAAATGTTCGTGTATGTGAGCGAGATGTTCTGCAGCGATAAGCCGTGAAAATGCATAAATAATTTTTTTATTTGTTTATATCTGCTTATTTAATGGTAAAGGTAACGTTAGAATTCTACGAAAGCAAGTAGATAATACATATGAATAAGTATGTGTAGAAATGAGCCGGAAAAGGGGTAGGTGTCTCCTAGCTGGGAAAGTAAAATAATGATAAATTACTTCAAATATTTGGAGTTCTTAAGTTTACTTTCAACGTATTTTTATAGTTATGCATCAAAATGTGTGACAGTTCGTTAACAGTTCTCAAATATTTATTTATCTAGCTAAATGTTTTTCAACCTATATTTCATGTATGTATATTCATGAATTAACGCTTGTCGATATGCAGTGACACACGTGTTTATTTTAAATTAAAACATTTCTAAAAATAACTCAGTTGAGGTACACTAAATTTAATTATTTATGACTGAAAGATATTCTTACAGAATACCTTTACTGATAAAATAGTAGCATAGTTCCAATCGGCTTAAAGTAATGTGAAATCATTTTGTGAATTTATGTAATACCCCCGACAGACGGCGCACATAGGTTTCTGCTAGTGCATACTGCGGCTAAAAATATAAGGAGTTGTCGCAGGACAATGATATTTGGTACATCATTGTTTTGGATTCCAATCAAGAAAAAAATTAAAAAATCAAAATCACGCCCCCTATTTTACGCCCACCTCCCATATAAGGTGAAACTTAATTTTTGACCTACAGCACTGATTTTTGGTACATAGCATTTTTATGACATATATATATATATATGTTGGTGTTAAATTTCAATAATATCCGCCCACTTTTACGCCCACCTCCCATATAAGGTGTAACTAAATTTTTGACTTACAGCACTGATTTTTGAAAAATATCACTACCAACTTCCTTAGCGGAGCTGCGCAAAACCTCATATTGGTGCTTAGATAATGAAGCATCGAGAATCAACGCCAGGGCCTTTTCTGGAGTGAAAGCCTTATTCATATCTACGCTACCATGTTTTTTTGCGGCATACAAAACCATTTCTTCCGAGGTGTTTTCATAAAATTCATGCAGTTTTGTTCTCTTTGTTCGTGGCTTACTGTTTTCGAAGGCAATAGTTGGTCGTCCGCGTTTAACCATGCTAGAACAGCTCGGTGCTTCTGTCTCGTTAGTAACTTCCACTACATAATCACTTGTAAGCCACTGTTCATTCATTTCAAGAAATCTTGTTCTCGTACGTCTTGCTCTTTGCCAACTCTCTTTAAATTTTGTCACGAAATATTTTTTTTAAATGTTTCAAATTTCGCAACATTCACTTGAGTCATGTTTCTAGAAAGGCCAGGTGGAGAAGGACCTGGCTACACTTGGTCTCACCAAAAAGCGAAAAGGAATAATGAACTCGGATATAATCACATTAGATGTGTTTACGACAATAACGAAGATACTTTTGATTCAAAATTGTCCTTTCATACACAAACATAATTCCTTTTTATCCAATCAGAAAGTATATGGTGATACAGCTATGTAATTCAAACAATGTCTTTTTAAGACTAGTTCTATTTTTAAATGATGTGGATACAATTCTAGCGCTTCCATCTCTCACAATCGTTTATCGAATATTTTTCATTTACTTGATAACAGAATTAGAATATGACTAGAAAAATCGTTTACCTTCCCATAAGTCATAACATTCGTTTGTTATTGTAACTGTTTCCGTTATCACTCTAGCTTCATTTCATTAAGCGCATTTGTGGCGACCATTCATTGTACGGAGTTCCTAGTTCATTCAAATGTGGTGGTCTGTTATTTATTCCAATTCCTCTATAGAAACTCGAATACTAATTTGCAAGTGGTTACGAGTTTCTTTGAACATTTTTATTTAGCCCATTTTCACACACTTATTAGCCATTAAATGTGCATTAAATGCACTGAGTGCGTGGGCCGACAGTACCACGACCTCCACAGTGCGCGGCCGACAGTCAGATACGCAATTTCGAACAGCAAATTCAAGTATATGCAGTACAGTTAATAACGTATGTACATATATGCATATACATATGTAGAAGAAGAAGTCGCTGCATCAGCGACAAAAACAAAAAAGCGTCGAGGTGTCAAGGCACTGGGGGCTACAGCTGAAGCTCTTATAGCACTCGTGCCCAGCCTAAACTGTTGATGGATGGATGGGTACAGCTGTGGCAAAAATTGCAACGCTGTGATGAATGGCTCCCCCCACATCTAGAATTCGAATAGGCGTTAAAGTTTTGCTGCAAATGCTAGAATTCTACCTTTTTTCTCCATCGAAGAAGTGCTATATTTTTCAATGGTTAAAGCATCTAAATTTAAACTCACCAATAGAAAATATCCTAAAACTAGGTTTTAGAATTAATTTAGCTCTATTAAAATATTAGAGAAGTGTGTCTGATAAAAAAATTGTGCGGCGATACCGTTCGATTAGTTGAGATATGGTTTTGTTTAACTTTAGGGTTTGATAAGCGAGATGGGACGTAAAAATTTTCTTCAAACAAGAGAAATAAACTTTCAACTGAAGTATACAGAATTTGAAACTTCTTAATTTTATTCTATGAAAGATTATAACTACACTAGTGTGTTCTAATATGTTTACCGACACAAATAATGATATGTTTATCGTCCTGCCTAGTGTAGCAGCACACAAATACCGATGATTTGTTTTATTTGAAGCTTTTATGTGAGATTAAATGTGGCCATAGTATGGTAAGTAGTTCGTTTTATTTAATGCTCTATCAACTCAATCTACTTAAACTAAAACGACAATACATCTGCTCGCACGTTCTTCTAAAATCCAGCATGCAACGCCCCCATAAGGCACACACGCACACAAAGTAAGTATCGGTATATTTATTGCTGCATTGCCATTGATATCGCCCTCATTTAGCCCTCTGTGTGGTGTGCGTTGAAAGCATTTTACTTCGCTTTTATGCTCGTTTATATGTTGAATTAATGAGGTTTGATTCTTGTCGAAAGTGTTTGACTTGCTCGAGTTGCGAGCAGCAGCTTAAGCGATTGTGTCTAATTGGTGGCAATAGCGAGAAATAGGTTAACGTGCAAGCTGTTAAGCGCATCATCATAGCTCCGCCGTCGTACTTTTGTAATGAGCATTCGCGTGTGTGGGTGTGTGTACATACGAGTATGTATGTGGGTGTCTACTCGCCCAGTAACTGTCTTCAATTAAGTACCCACTCTGGATACTCTCGTTTACGCTTTTGTTTGCACGCTCATCCACGCAGTGCTCAGCCCGTCAGCCGCTCATTCAGTGCGAATACTCCGTAAAGGGTCTAGTAGCCGATTATTATTATTAATATTAATACGAGTTATTTAGCTGCTCAGCTGTCGCCTCGGTGCTGTTCTCGGCCTCTTGATGTGCTCTACGTTGTGCTACTGACACTTCGACTTTCATTGTTACTGCGCCCGCTACTTGTTCGTCTTATCCGCTCGTCTCCTCTCCGCCGATTTAACTTCCCTGCAAATTTGCCCTTCTTGCTGCTTCTTGCCACTCCTTCTGGTAGAACTCAACTTTTATTATCATTACTCTGCTTGTATGTTAATACCGCTTATTATTTCATTTTGCCTCGTTTGCATTTTCTTTCGGAAACGCTTCGTCTTCGTCCTCAGCTTCAACTTGTGCGCTGTTCACTTTAATCCCCGCCCAGTTCATTCGCCGGGGATCAGTCCTCGTCTTCAGCTTGTCTGCTCCGCTTGTTTTCTCATCGTTTATTTGTTCGTGTTGTTTTTGTATGCGGCGTTCTGCTGGTAAATAGTGAGCATATTGTAGCGCTGTCGTCGCGTTGCAACTCTCACTCGCATTGTTTGCCTTTATATTTATATTTGGCTTTTACTACTTCAGTGGCTTTCGTGTTGCATCCGCTGAGTGGATATATGTTTATATTAGTTAAGCTCATACACACTGTGCCATGAAGCACTTGGAAGTGCTTCGGTTTTGCTTTAACCCAGCAAACACAAAGCTTAATTGACGACTGAAGAATGAACTTTCTCTAATCTATGAATAATGTTATGAAACGTCTCGAGGGACAATAGAGATTCATAGCATTCTGAAAGACAACAGGACATATTTCTCTCAATCGGCAGGGTGTTAGACGAAATGAATCTCTCTAATGAAAAACTGGGAGCATGCTAACCCTTTCACACTATTCTCAAATAATAAAGACTACTCAGGAAAAAAGAAAGAAACATGTTGGAAATGATTCTGCAAGCGAGATATTGTTTATGTTGGAATTGAAAACTAATGTAACTCTCTAATGAGATTCTAATTTGAACCCGTACCAGTCTTCAATCGAGTTATAGTGTAGATTTTAGTGTAGACTTTCGACTACAATATAGTTTGACAATTGCTGATAGTTATTGAGTTTAGTTTAGCAATAAATACTTTAACGTTTGAGATTTTGTTTGCTGGATATCATTAACATTAATTGACTAGCAACTACAAGGTTATTTAGTTTATTAGGCAAACTTCTGTTGGAAATGTCTTTCATAACGTTATACACTGCGCGACATCAAGCTAGCATACCTCCTTGACTAATGTAATTGTTTCTAATTTGTTTGTTCTGAACTTAATGCTACTTTGATTTTTTAATTTTTTCATCGGCTGAAATTTTAAATGGCAGTAACAATAAAGTATTTTCTAAAGCTAAAGCGAACTTATATCCTGTTTAATGAGTTAGAATGAATCCTCCATTTTTGAAAATATTGAAACTACAGAAAAAATTACACCTTAAAGACGTCCCAAAAAACACTATTACATTTTCCCGAGGTGCATTGAGATGAAAATCTAATTGGCACTATGTTGTTTTTCTGATGAAAAGAAATCTTATTTCGGAGAACCTAATAGGTACAATTATTATTTCCATGATCTTTGGACAGAGGAACGTCACCTGGAATGGTGTCAAGGGGTGGTGTAATGGGTTGGAAAGCCATCTTCTGCCATGGTATATACTGACCACACTTTTTTAATACTAATATGACTGCAAAGACATATAAACCGTACGGGTAACTGATTTTCCCTTTTTCAAAATTTGTTTGAAACTTTACCATGGTGTTCCCATTATAATAATGCACCTATTAAAAGTGGCCGAATGATTAGGTCTTAAATTGAGGAAAAAAATTATGTTTTAATCCAGTGGCCGCTTTACCCATTAATATAATAGAAAACGTGTGGATATCATTGGTTGGGGAAGTTTACGAGTCTCGCAGGTATAGAATATTCTATAATAATCTAATATTCGACTAAATAACAACAAAGACAAATCAAACAAAAAATTGTACGAATCGGATCTTTGATGTAAATCACAATAAAGGCTGATCGACACACTCTTAAAAAATATGTAAATGTTTAAATTAATGAATGCAAAAATTAATAAATATAATCGTGGCAGAAAATGTTAAAAAAATTAAAAAATTCAAAATTCCTGCTGGCGCCATTTGCACTTAATTTCATATATAATACTATTTGCTATTTGTGCTGACGTATACGTAATGCAAATGCCTGCCAACTAATACAATGTCGACAATAATAGCGTCTGCGGCGCAAATTGAAATTAGAATATTCTATATTTTAATTATATGTTTGCAAAATATATGCGTGTGCTTGTATAAGAGTGTGTGTGTGTGTGGCCATATGAGTTGCTGATTATTGACTGCCGCCCACGCCAACACAAACACAAGCACAAGCAGAAACAATCAAAATTCAACAACCATACACATGTGTATGCATTTAATTATATATATTTCCGATTTTACAGTGGAACACACACACATTGGCACATTTGCACTCTGTGTTATCGCATGGAACAGAATCGAAACGACTGCAAAACATTTCTAAAACAAGCTGCCTACTTGCCATAAGTATTTGTACATTAAAAGCGAATTGCCGGTGTTTTATGCGTAACTGTTGTTGCTACTGTTGTTATTGTTGTCTGCTCGTATGCGTAATTATTGTAGAGTACATAGTGTATGAACGACATGTGCACGTAATTAAGCATAATTGTATTGTATTAAAACGCACTCGGGCGGAAAATGTTTTGCTTGTACGCTCCAAATGTATTATCAAGCATAAATGCATCCAAACGCACATGCACGCACCCACATTTGGCCTAAACTAAATATGCATAAGTACACACACACACACACATAGATAATAATACATACATAGCATGTATAATGCGTGTGGCGGCATATTCGAATGAATGGATGTGTTTGTGTGTAGAATAATAAGCTTTGTGTTCGCTTTCTGTTGATTTAGTCGATTCGGTGGCGGCAATGTTGTTTGCTTGTTAATTTGTTATCTTTAACTTTAATTGAATTTTCAAATTCAATTTCAAGTTTTGCACTCGAAAATACAAAGAGCATTGCGGCTGCGGGCAACAACAACAACAACAACTACAACATAACAACTAGCATACAAATTGAGTTTCCGCCATTCAACGCAATATATGAATACGCACATACAACAACAACAACAACAAGCATATTTGAAACGCAGCTCAGGCTAGGCTAATCATAAGTAACGTAGACATAATACTAATATGCATATTAAGCAGACATGAGTGCACATCTGTGTATGTGTATGTGTGCGGCTCTGCTGCCAGCGGCACCGAAACTTCGTTGCGAAGAAAGGTGTGCTAAAATATTTGCATGTGTAATTTTGACCAGCAAAACCATCCGGCTGCACTAATAGAAACAACGAAGCGAAAATGCAAGCATATCACTAAATAAATTAGGTGAAATGTGCGTGTTTACTGATTGCTTAAGCCCAAAGCATTTCTTTAAGAACTACATAGCCAAACTCTTCTTATAATGCCACTGTTAATTTTAGCATTTCTACTAAACATACAACAAATGGATAATTATCCACTCTCATCTGAGTAGCCGCTAAAATCATGTCTACTATGATTTTATTGTTGTAATATGAATGTACCAAAACATAGAAGATTATATCCGTTTAGATGCTTTACAACCAATTCTTACAATACAAAAAACACTCCAACAAATTCCATAACTCCAACTCTTGAAACTTTTATATTGGCACGTGAATCTCTAAGTCGCATTTTTCGAAGAAATCCTACTTTGTAAGTAGTTGCTCACATAGAAGTCGTCGAGCGTATTTAAAGCTATCGCCTTCACTACGACATCCAAATTGCATCCGCTCGACTAGGGCATAAAATAGAAAATTTAAAATATTAATATCGAGGCAGAATATTAATAGAGTTTCCAAAACAAACAAAAAATATGATATTACACTTATGGATTGCGTAAACCATGCAACAAAGGCATGGGATAAGTCAACGGTCAAATAATAGCAAACTGCTTCAGAAAGGTTGGATTAGGTCAACATTCCGATTGGGATGAGTAAGATAACATACCTTTAATTTTTGTGCAATACATTGACGACGATCAAAATCCAATAGAGACTGATTTCGAATTAAGGATATAATTATATGGTCCGATGAAACAAAAATTAATAAAACTAGTTCTAATTGAAAACAGTTGATCTGGAAAGAGAGGAATGAGAACCTGTTTTACAGATACAAATATATATATATATTTGGCGTAGGAACCGCTTAAAGCGATTATAGCCGAATCCACCAGAGCGCGCCACTCATTCCTCCTTTTTGCTTTTTGGCGCCAACTGGAAATACCAAGTGAAGCCAGGTCACTTTGCACTTGGTCTTTCCACCGGAGTGGAGGTCGTCCTCTTCCGCGGCTTCCTCCAGCGGGTACTGCATCAAATACTTTCAGAGCTGGAGTGTTTTCTTCCATCCGTACAACATGACCTAGCCAGCGTAGCCGCTGTCTTTTTATTCGCTGAACTATGTCAATGTCGTCGTATAAATCGTACAGCTCATCATTCCATCGTCTGCGGTATTCGCCGTTGCCAATGTTTAGAGGACCATAAATCTTGCGCAAAACCTTTCTCTCGAAAACCCCAAGAGTCGTCTCATCGGATGTTGTCATCGTCCACGCTTCAGCGCCATACATCAGGACGGGAATAATCAGCGACTTATAGAGTTTGATTTTGGTTCGTCGAGAGAAGACTTTACTTTTCAATTGCCTACTCAGTCCAAAGTAGCACCTGTTGGCAAGAGTGATTCTGCGTTGGATTTCAAGGCTGACATTGTTGGTGTTGTTAATGCTGGTTCCCAGATAAACGAAATTATCTACAACTTCAAAGTTATGACTGTCAACAGTGACGTGGGAGCCAAGACGCGAGTGCGCCGACTGTTTGTTTGATTACAGGAGATATTTCGTCTTGTCCTCATTCACCACCAGACCCATACGCTTCGCTTCTTTATCTAGTCTGGAAAACGCAGAACAAACGGCGCGGTTGTTGCTTCCGATGATATCAATATCATCGGCATACGCCAGGGCCTGTACACTCTTGTAGAAGATTGTACCCTCTCTATTTAGTTCTGCAGCTCGTATTATTTTTTCCAGCGATAGATTGAAGAAGTCGCACGATAGTGAGTCACCCTGTCTGAAGCCTCGTTTGGTATCGAACGGCTCGGAGAGGTCCTTCCCGATCCTGACGGAGCTTTTGGTGTTGCTCAACGTCAGCTTACATAGCCGTATTAGTTTTGCAGGGATACCAAATTCAGACATCGCGGCATAAAGGCAGCTCCTTTTCGTGCTATCGAAGGCAGCTTTAAAATCGATAAAAAGATGGTGAGTATCGATTCTTCTCTCTCGGGTCTTTTCCAAGATTTGGCGCATGGTGAATATCTGGTCCATTGTGGATTTTCTAGGTCTAAAGCCACACTGATAAGGTCCAATCAGTTCGTTGACGGTGGGCTTTAGTCTTTCACACAATACGCTCGACAAAACCTTATATGCGATATTGAGGAGGCTGATCCCACGGTAGTTGGCGCAGATTGTGGGGTCTCCCTTCTTATGGATTGGGCAGAGCACACTAAGATTCCAATCGTCAGGCATGCTTTCTTCCGACCATATTCTACAAAGAAGCTGATGCATGCACCTTATCAGTTCTTCGCCGCCGTATTTGAATAGCTCGGCCGGTAATCCATCGGCCCCCGCCGCTTTGTTGTTCTTCAAGCGGGTAATTGCTATTCGAATTTCTTCATGGTCGGGTAATGGAACATCTATTCCATCGTCATCGATTGGGGAATCGGGTTCGCCATCTCCTGGTGTTGTACTTTCACTGCCATTGAGCAGGTCGGAGAAGTGTTCCCTCCATAATCCCAGTGTGCTCTGGACATCCGTTGACAGATACAAATATCCACATTAAAAGTTGGAGGTTTGGGGAAGGACATATTAATATTGCCCACCATGCCAACATATTGGAATACGAGTGAAAACCTTTAGATTAGATTAATTGCAAAAAATACTCCCAGAAATTATACTCTAACACGATAACGACCATAAGCTTACGTCAAAAATAGCAAAGAAGTGTCTGTCCGAATATATTTTTAGTACTCTCAACTGTCCGTCACGGCACCCTGATCTTTATCCAATTCAGCATCCCTGGGTTTATTTAAAGCAAAGCCTCGCTGACAAGATAATGAATGAGAGTAGCACTCTGATAGAGTCGTGGCACAACAAAACTCCAAGATGTTTAAGATTTCAAAGGTGGTCACACTAAATAGTTATAAATTTTGGTTCAAAGGTCAACTAATTGATCAACGTAATTTACGTATACAGTGGTACCTCGACATACGAGTGCTCCAATATACGAGTTTTTCGAGATACGAGCCGACGAGCAAGTGATTTTTTGCTTTTAGTTACGAGCGGAATTCGAGATACGAGTCCGGTTCGGTTCGGTAGAAAACGTGGAAAAAACACTCAGAAAAAGTTGCAACAGGCCGTGCATCTGGCCTTTTTAATGACACTGGCCTAACTGGCCTAGCCTTTTATTATTCAAAACCACGTAACAAAAATAACTGGGGTGACATTTTGAAGGTTGGAACGGATTATTGTAGTTCATTGTTTTGTATGGGGAAATTTGCTTCGAGATACGAGTAATTCAAGATACGAGCAAGGTTGCGGAACGAATTAAACTCGTATGTCAATGTACCACTGTATTATTAGACATTAAGCAGCCAATATAGTGTGAAACTAAATAAGTTTTCTTGTAATATGTTAATAACAACCCAAATAAACATATTCTTTTACAAATTTTGAAAATCAAAGAAAATTTTCTAAATATATATATATATATTGAACATAGTATAAAAAACATAACAGAAATAAATCCAAGCAAACGTAGCTCTACTGTGCGAGAGTATAATTTTTTGTTGGCCTATTTTATGGAATTTTATGACATTTTTATTAAAAGATAAACTTATTTTGAAACACTGGCAATATTCTTGGGAGCAAAACGAATTACACAGATAGTCGGAATTAAATTAAGGTACAAAAATGTTTAGTTCCCAAAAACACGGTTTAATCCGTTCCTACGACCACAGGCGCTACATAAAGGGAAGGGATACTGATAGGGTCTTTCAAGTATGTGTTTCCTCAAAATATTTATTGAATGTTTTTACCGATATCACAACAACAAGGTGAGTATATACATCCTACGTTCACAATCGGCAGACCACTTTAACTGCAGTAATTATCGGAATATGAATATGTATGTAGATTTTTTTTTCAAACCACTCACCTAAAGAGTTATAATTTAATTAACCGACTTTATCAATTCAAATTAATACACGCGTTTAGTGTAACAATGTTGATCTAATCTGCACGATGCCAGACGCGAGCTTAGTTCATTTAATTAATTTTACCTTAATTCATTCATATAATAAATAATTCAAATATTCATTTAGCCAACACATTTGTACGCGTCGCCGAGAGAGAGCGAGCTTGTAGCGATTATCGAACGTCTGCTGTTCGCGCCTTAAGCCCCCGGAAATTAATACTAAATTTTCATTTTTTAATTTAAGTTTAAGTCATTAATTTTAAGCTCTGTAGCGCTGGAACCCTGTGGGCTGCGGATCGTAAATATAAAAAAATCACAAAGAAGTCGAAAATCGTAATTTATGCCGCTTGAGTGACTTGTTGTCTTCTGCTTTAATATTTAGTTTTGTATTATCATACGTTTTGCTATTATTGTTGTTTTGTGTGTGTGTGTTTTTTTTTATTTGTAGCCAATCAATAATTAGCATTAAATTATAGAGTGGCGCAGAACATGCAAGACACTGCTAATAAGTACCTATTATTATGTCTTTCGAAACTAATGGTAGTTTATTATTATTTCGTGCTTCTTGAAACCTTTTGAACTCTCCACTTTTTCATCTTGACGGAGCCGCTCGCGCGTTTAACAACAATTTTCGCTTGGTTTATGCATACATAAGTATCGGAGCTGGTTTTGTGATTTCTATCGTTTTTTACGATTGTATTTTAAGCTTTCGGCGCCTAAACGAGCGTTTAAAGTTTTGCACTAGTGTCTAACTGTATCGTCTTGTGTGGCAAACGTCAAACAGTGGCCTTGAGCTTTAAGTTCTCGAATTTAATACATCGGCGGCATAATTTATGAAACATTACTTTGTCAGCAGTTTTAAGAATTTGCAGCGCTTGTTCTAAGCTTTTTTCAAACACTTTAAAGCGACAAACGCGAAATCTGCAGGCTAAAGCTTCAATGCATTCAATGAATTTCCCGCAACGTTGCATGACCAAGTTTTCGCTTGATTTTTCGATTTTTTTATTTAATTTGGATTTTGTGCACTTTGCATTGTCATTCGCTACTCGGCTACTCGCCATTGAAATGGTTCATATTTGTGCTTTCACGAGTTCATATTTATTTTTCCAAGCGTATCTATTTGCAGAGCTTTTATGCGCACCACATGTGGCAGGTATGCCGATGTGTGTATGTAAGTGTACTTACATTTAAAGCAGATATTCCCATGAATATATGATGAATTACTGTTTGCATTATTTATGCGCTTACTTTCCATTTTGCGCCGAATTTCCCAATTTGTATGCAGCCGTCAGCTATTATCAACTACAAATACATATATACATACATACATACATACGCATGTATGCATTTCGGTTTATTGATTTCTTTGCTTTTTTTGTACGTTTTTATCTATATTTTTTAACTATCTACATATTATTTTTATGACAGATATGGCATCTTTTTGTAGCGCTTTTTCTAGGCACAAAACCCTCGAAATTTATTATTCAATTAATTCAATATGTGCTGGGCATATGCGCGCTCTTTTCTACTTTGTATTACTTCATTGATTATGTGACTATTCCTTTGAATAGATGTATGGTATTTTTTATGACTAATGCCTTTTCCAGTTTATTACGACGTTTTTTCATTTAATTTATGCCGATTTACAGGTGGTTTGAGCAATTATCATGTGGCGAGTGCACCGAAAAATTGGGTTTTATTCAAAATTTAGTTATCAAATCCGCCATAATTTCGTATTTTTATAATCAACGAACTTTGATTTTCACATAAAAATATATGTTTATTTTACATACACTTACAACGTTTCCAATAATAAATAAATGAAATCTTCAAAATTGTGTTCAAACGGGGAAGCAAGGTATAACAAATCAAAATACTTATATGATTTTTTTTTATGTCCATAAATAAATTAAATCATGTTTTTTTAGTGTCTAAAGTTGTTTTACTCAGTTTGGTGAGAATGACAGGACCCGACTTTCGAGGGCATTACATTAATTGAAACCATATTCTTTGAAGTTGTGCCTAAATTTCAAAAGACGTGTATACATTATACACATACTTTAAGTTTGAGTAAGTCTTCTGTTCCTAATTGTATTGTCATGAGAATTTGCATAAGTAAAATATGAATTGTATTTTTAAAAAGTTTGGTTTTTTATATTTCCTAAACCTGTGCACGATGATGAAGAAACAGGTAGCCGAACAGAAACCGAAGAACCAAAACGAACTGGATTCGGTACTTTTGAAGACGTTGTGTGATGACATGGAGGTCAGATTAAAGCGATGGACGGAAGCCAAACCAAGCATTGATTGAGATATTTCCCAATAGGTAGAATCAAATAAGTAAATGAAATCAAACAATCATTGTGATATTACAATTACAATTTTAGAATTTAGAATTTTGCGATCAGTATTGTAGAATTGTAATAATTTAACCAAATTAGAAAAAAACCGTCTTGAAAGATTTAACATTAATATTTGTTGGCTAATAATTTATTTCATTGCTTATTATGCGTTATGAGCTCGCAGTTAAAACACCGACAGGCATAAAAACGCCAAAGTAAATTGGGCTTCGAATTGCTTTTCTTATCTATTTATTCTAAGCAATTGGCCTTTAGCGACTTTTTCTTGTCCTTAGAACTCAAGAGATTGCTCGCTTGAAAGACCATACGGTTTAAGACCTATCTTAACGTAAAAGAAGTACAAAAATGGTACCGAAAATTGGGGAGTCTCGGTGAAAACAACATTGAATAATAAAGTTCACTTTCACCAATCCATCCATCACGCTTATAAACCTCTAGTAGTCATTTAACATCACAGAACTTTCTAATCCCCTATACTTTTATGTTAAGACGTGCCATTTTTATACTAGAGCGGATTAACTAGTTAAATTAATGCTAAAAATTTGGTTAAATTACCCAAGGAATGCGTTGTTTTAGAAACAGACTGATAGATGAAACATTAGTTGTCTTCGATTCACCAAGCTCTGAGAAGTGGCAAATCAAACAAACCATTGATATAAATCAAATAAAGTGGTTGAATAAAATAGAGATATATTAGCAAGCGGTTATACTGCTTCAATGAGGTAGCCACGTACTTCTATTAATTCATATGCATGACTTTGTTGTTGAGAATAGCGAAGTGGTGAATCGAAGATAGTCATTATTTATAACAACACATTTACTCTAAGGATATGAATTCAGGTTATACTAATTACTTACTTTCTGTGTTTTTTTGGAATTAGGAAGCTGTAACAATTGCTTGTAGTATATTTTAATTCTCTCTGCCTTAGAGAAAGTGTGTAGTGTTGCGCGAATTGCATAACTTTGAATCTCATACAAACAATGTACGTACCATTCTACGAAAAGACACTAATGTAATTGCATATCTACTCATTGCTTTACATGGAAAACGTCACACTTTCCATACCTGTTGCCGTAAATTTGATATCTTTCGGCTTATTCATTTCCAGTTATGCCCACTGACCAAGTAATTTCGTGCTGAAAGCTCTTATTTAAAAAATGTAAAAAAACTAACATTACACAAATGTTAAATTTCATGAAAAGTGAAACTGAGACTGGCAGCAATCTTACTTACATATATCCGCATATATAAGTTATATTAATTTTCTACAAACATGTCATTAGGTTGTTCTCAGAACATGTGTGTACGTACATATGTTTATATAACAGGTTTTATTATCTAGTTTCTTCATTGGAACTACTACTTATCCCAGAGCAAAAGCTTTATATTTATAATTGTGCATAGCATGTGTGTCATACCGAATCTAATACTTGAAGAATTCAAGTAAATTTTTTCGAAGAATTCTGCTATGTAAATAAAATCTAACTAGACAAAAAATATCAAGCAAAGATATTAAATTTGTATATTATATGTATATTTAGTTAGAAGACAATACAGTTATAAGCTTGTGGTAGTTAATCTAGATTGACATCGGTAAACTTTTTTCAATTCATCGGTTATAGTCCCTAGCGTAACTACTTTAACGTTTGGCAATGGTGTATACAACTTTTCGCTCAAGCTTATACGAAAAGACCGCTCTAATATGGTATGAACTTCTTAAGGTAGGTGTAGTCTTATAGATAATAGATTATATGAACAGCTCATTCTGGTTTGTGAGAAGTAATTATTTACTTAAACAAACGGCGAAAGAGGAGACGCCAAATACGGGTTTCCGCCTAAGAACCGTTAGGACAATCATATTATAAACAGTGTTTCTTAAACTCAGCTTTTCATTCAGAAAAATTTGATCATAGGTATTGGAAACCCGACATAGTTCAGCCTTTATCTCTACTCTCTCTGGTGATCTCTAACAATTACCATTTCATATTCATGAAGCATGAAAGACACGTGTAGAAATTGAGATCTTAGAGTTCTACAGAAATTATCAGCTCATTTCAATGAATGTTTTCTTTAAGTCGGCAAATATTAAAGGCCAAGGCAATTCATTACATTAAAAATGCCATAAAATTCTCGCAATCTCAAGCAACATTTGAACTATAGCCGACAAAGTGTTTACATATACACTGTTTAAGACAGAAGCTTAGTTCAATAAGAATAATGAAAGCCTTTGATTGAACAAATATCTATGTATTGTAAGTATGTATTTAAACGAGTGCTGGTTGAGTCGCCTGGTGTGGCAATGCGAAGATCAAGCAACAATTGCTGCTACTACAACAACGAAATAAAATAACAGCATCAACAACAGTATTAACACCAACAATCGCCAGATTAAATGCAGACAAATGAGAAAGAGGAAATTTAACATACTAGAATGAAGTGAGGTACATGCACACATGTTTATTTATATGGGCAAAGTAGTTACAAATATACTAGTCAGCAAGTGAACATATAGTATGTACATATGTATGTATATATGTAAAGGATTACTAAGTGAGTACGGCTTTAAGTGCTCGTGTTTGTTTGCGAAGAGAAAGCGAATAAAATCACAAGCATACAGCGAGTTGCATTTGATGGAAAAAAGAAAAAGAAAACTAAAACATACATATATCGTACATAAGAAACTAGACTCGTAGTTAAATCTCAAACCAGTCAGAAAAGTATTGAAAGTACACCATTTCTGGAAATGTTGGTTCAGAAAGAGAGAGAGATATCCACATCGGTGAGTTAGTATATTTTCCTAAACAATACCTCATAAATACCTGAACAATAATGGAATTAATATTATTAAAGATCTCTGCATTTCTGACCAGACCAACTGACATCGATAGTAAAATACAAGGACAATACCAGTTGTAGAGTAGTTTCGAACTAGTTGCTTTCACTGCAGAGATGTTGTGGTTAAGTTGTAGTTGTAGTATACAGGTTTCAAAAGAAATTTGCCACAAATCCAAGAGAAGTAACAATAGGAGGCATAGCGTCAGGCTACAGAAACTACAACAATAGTAATAACTGCAACAACGACAACAACAACCTATATAATAAACAAACCCATTGTGCTTTACCTACAACAATAATGCATACTGCAAAAACAGAACAACAACGAAACGTGTAGCCTTACGCTTTGTTTGCACTGGTTTACTTGCATTCCAACGGTGCACAAGCTCATACATACACAATGCAAACATCGAAACACACATTGTCCGTCTCTGGCAACCGTACTCTTGTACATTTGTATGTATTCAACTTGGGTACCATACATCTTAGCAAATTTTGCCATTTCTCCATACAGTTTCGACATTAGTCGGCTCAGCTCATTCTGGGTATTCGTCAGGCCTACTTTTTACAAGCGTTTTAAGTGCACATTTTGCAAAAATTGAGTAGCTGAAGTTCATTGCTGCTTCAATTTATCCAATTTACCCGTTGGAGCAGTTTCGTTCGAGCTCATTACAAGGGTTTAATCGCTTTTCGGAAACTGAAACATCAGAATAAATGCATTGGAAACGCTATTGGTTTTGAATAACACTTTCTTTATATCTCAGGACCTTTTTGAACATTTTTTAAGTATTATATTTTCTTCTGATACATTGAAACACTTTTATAGATTGTATCGTTGAAAATATACATACATACATAGGTCGAAAAAACGTCTAATTGCAACCATAAATACTACCTATAGCGCCTCAATTAAATTCCTTTCAATAATTCGTTAGTTTGTATATACAGTTGAACTTCCATAACTAGAAGTTCTCAATAATTCGAACTCTTAAATTGAGATTATATCTTTAACAAGTTCTCTTTTGCCTAAAATATACTTTGTACTATATGTGTTATAGTATACTAGCGGACCCGACAGACGTTGTCCTGTATGATATTTCAAGCCGTAACAATGACGCCATCTATTTTGGCAAATATAAAACATCAAACAAATTAATTGAACAGTTTCAAGTAGGACCGAATGGTGACTACAAACCATTCTCCAATTCACCAGAAGACACACAAAAAATTTCTTTGAAATGTTGCCAGTTGACGCGAAGACCTACTTTATCAACATATGCCTTCCAGAATTCAAAAAGTGAACAACAAAATATTCGACGCTACAAAATTTCACAAATTCCGAAGGGGTTTACCCGTTATAACGTGAACTCTTCGATTTCAAAAGTAAGGTTTCATGAAATTCAGAATAGCTATCAACAACATACATTGCATATCGATTATGTAATAAACTCTGGCCATTTTGTTAAATAATTTTACAAAACGCAAAGTGGTTAATCATTTTAGCAAGAACAGCGCTTTTATGCCACACATGTACTAATTGTAAGCACTGAAATTATCCGAAAACCTCACAGTAAACTAATACTTACTTATATATTTATTATCGTTACTTGTACATATATGTATGTATGTATACACTCTCATCATAGTAGGCGACCCACAGTTGAACATTTGCCACCGTTTAGCGGAATTGAGTAGAAGAGAAAGAGCTGAGCGAGTCGCAAAAACAACTTTGAAATATATAGATTTTTAACAATAGCATCATTTGTGCATTAGTCGCAACAACAATTTTCAATTATTGCCAATCAAATGTAGCATTCATAAAAAGAGTCTAAATGCCCCCGCACATAGTGATCGGCATACAACAGCATGGACCACCAATAACAGCGGGCAGCCATAGAACTTTTACCGAGCCACACAATTGAGGAATAAATGGAACACGCGCCAATACACCAGCGCTCGCAGTCGACCGCTAGCCGCTGGCAGCACCCCATTCACCGATCCGTCCAGCCGTTCGGCTTTTCCATTCAGCCGAGCAGCAGCATTCAATCCAATCACGTTCGCAGCTTCTATTGCCTTCGACACTTATAATGCGTTAAATTAAGCCTTTTCGCTCGACGGCCGACGGTCGGCGCTGCATATTTCTATTTCAATTTCTATAAATAGTGCCTGGGATTTGCGAGCGTGTGCCTGTGGGGATGAGTGGGCGGTGGCATGCGGGCGCAGAGGCAAGTGCTGCCTTAGCGAATTACTACTCGGGTACACCGAACATTATTATGGCAGTTGTTCATGAAATGGATTCACTGTGGAAATTTTAAATCTTTACTCGTGGGTGCGAGTCTATGGAGTTTGTGAAAATCAGTGAAAAAAGGTGAATTGCATTTTTTATTCGCTTTATAGTCGATATGAGAAAAACAGTTAACGGTTTATATTAATTGGTTAAGGAACAAGAGCGCGTTGCAGCATGTTGCATGCGATAATGTGAAAGGAATAAAAATCATATTTTATGTTTGAAAGCAAGCATTATATGCAATAATATAGCAAGAAATTTAAATAAAAATAAATGTTTAGTGTGTTGCATATGTACACTTTCGCTCTTGCAAAAAAAAAATAAAAAAAATAAAATAATAAATAAATAAATTTTTCATTTATGCCAATTATTTGAAGTTATTAGGTTAACTTGATAGTTGCAGTCGCCAGCAAGATTAGTATTTGTGTGAATTATGATTGCTGAAAGCACTTAATGTTAAAACAGCTACAAATTCAGACAGAAAAAATATTTACCGTTAAATAAATTGCAAATAAATATACCGTACACAAGTTATAAAATGAAATCGCAGTTAAAACTGTTGAAAATCTCAACCAAATCTAATTTATGACAGACAAATAATATTTGATAGTGTCGCAGTTTCATTCTTTTATTGAGTTTAATATAGAGAAAGACTGAAGATATTCAAACTTTAAATTATTTTATTTTTGTCTAGTATTGATTGTGTATGGTCAAACTGCCTCTTTTGGTATCCTAATTTCATTTGAGTGGTTTTAAGTTTTTGAGAAAACATGGTCAATAAACAAACATCTCAAGATTTATTACCTCAGACAAGACGGCAAAAGTCCTCTCGAAATATCCAAACCTGCTAAATTTTAATTAAAGAACTAAGACACATAAATATTCCCTGCAACTATAGCTGCAACGTATATGGGGTTGCTTTATGATGTGGGGTGCAATTCAGGACAGTGATGCGAAGAGTTTCGATTTAGTGGTTAATGCCTATTTTACAACATCAAAAAAGTGCTGTCGCATCCTTCACATACTATAGCCCTTAACTCGTATATGGTCTATATGGTGACGAAGACGAAGAAGAAATATGTATGTCAGTAATAATAGAACTAGTGTCAAATAACTGTAGCGTATGTCATACGATTGAAACATGTAAGTAACAGCTATTTAAAGACTCCAAGAAAATTTGTGCCTTAATTAATATTGAATTTTGAAAATTAAATGAAGTGAGAACAACCAATAAATTATTTCAACTCACGCTTTCTCATAATTCTTTGCCCGATGACTCATTCCGACACTCTGAGCGGCAGTCACGTGACCCTTTGGCTATTAAAAAGCAATAAATGAGCACTTCCTGATAGCTGCTGAGTAATTTTCGAGCATTTTATATGCCGGCAATTGAGATAAGCGACAAATTTTATTGACGCCAACACGCGTCTAAGGGCTATTCAACGGAACGACAGCAGCGGATCACCGTTTATTAAAAATGAAAATTTTTAACTCCACTAAGCGTTTTTATCAACAAATCAGAGTCGAAGTGGCATTGAAGAAAGGGAAGCAGCGACAACTACACATTGCAATTAAGTAAGTGACTCATTAAAATCACAAAAAAGAATAGGCTACAGCTGCCGCCAGCCAGCGTTAAATGCCGGCAATTTGGGACTGCGGCGGCAGACAAAAGACGCGACCGTAAACTTCGTGATTGCCAAACAAGAACAAAAAAACGCATTTCATTCACAGCTAAACGAGAAATATTGTGCTGAGGAACGTGCACAAGTATCTTAAAAACTCATTTAAATCCACACTTTCACCCGGCAAACGGCGAATGCCTAATGTGTTGTGTACTGAGTGAGTGAAAGAATGTCGAATGCCGACAGCACTTCAAAAATAAGTAGAATTGAAATGAAAAAATAATTTGAAAAAGTGAATAAAAAAATAACAAAACGCGAAGTAGTCAACAAGAGAATTTTGAAATAGCAAAACAACTGCAAACAATAACAAAAAATACATATTTTGATGTTGGTGTTTTATGAGCACGCAGTGGCTCATAGCCCGTCATTGAGGCATTCAACCATCCATCCGTCCATCCATCCGTCCATCCATCCATCCATCCATCCAGCTATCTATCGTCATCTATTCAAAATCAAGCTGCCAAGCAAACATTGGAGCAGACAGGCAGGCCGCCAGCCAACCCGATACCCACCACTCAGCTACTCTTGCGGGCCCGTTCGTCTTCATTGTTCGGCACAGCGCACAAGTCGCACAGTCGAATGCCTGCCGCATGAATTGTATGAGCGCCTGAAATTCGGGCATTGCCAGAACCAAATAGATTGTGCGAACGATAACATTTGATGCCAAATTTTCAAGTGGGACAAACACTTCAAATACAGTCACTAACAGATAAAAGCAGTCGACACGCACGTACCAACACATAAATGTCTATGAACATTAATACTTGTAAAAGCAATAACTGTCGCTCACAACCAACCGAATTGCCAAATAGCAGACAGACACACAGTCACACACACATACACATATTCATAGGTAATCGAATCGGTGGACGGTTCAAATAAACATAAATGTAAAATGTGAGAACTCAACTTTCATATTTGGACACGCAGCCTGTCAAGGACCTGAGGAGTGCTGGGCGCAAGTATTTGCTGCTTCTCTGGTTGGTTTGCGTACAGCCGGGCGGTGGGTATGAAATGTGCGAAATAGCCGAAAGACAAGCCAGACAATCCTGCAGTTATGAAGATATATTAGAGCAAATAGACAAAGGGAGCAACAAGATGAAATGGCGGCATCGATGGAATGCCGGCGTGCCGAAATGCCAGTGTGGCGGCTAGATTCGTGCGGTTTTGCGGGCGTTTGACGGGCCGCACAGTGGGACAAGTGGGAAGAGAAATGCGAAACAAATATTTACCACTGACTTGTAACATGGATATTTCGAATATATGACAGAAATAAACAAATTTCGACAAAATGATACATACTCGTGACATATCGGAAAAATCGAAATTGGACTAAACGGATGGACCATCTGAGACGTAGCCGTAGCCAACATTTGAAAGAGATAATCTTTAAAAAATAATTGCCAATGAATTTTCTTTCGAATGATAATAAATATGTAGATATGAGTTTAATTTTAATTTAATACTAATGAATTTCTCTCTCTCAATACATAAATGATCATAATATAAATCAAAATGTATAAGGTCATTAGTGTAAGCATTTGAGTGATGATGAAGGGACAAAGGCGATGTAAATATTTTATTTGCATACCACCACTGTGCCACGGCGACAAACCTAGACGGATGGCTGTCGCCCGACGACCCGTGACAGCGTGCTGCCTTGTGACGCACAGACATCAAGCATAGATAACTTACGCGTACATCTTAATAGACAGACGAGAATGCGACCGACGAATGGCGGTGATGGCGGAATTAGAATTTAAGTCGGTTGGAGTCGGTGTCGACGGTGACGACCCCATGACGATTCCGTCCGCAGCAATAACGTCAACAAACAGAACGGAAAATGGGAAATTAAAAAGTATAAACGCTGCAAGCGCATACAAAAGAGAAAATGCCACCACATTATGACACACACAGAGAGACATAGCAAAGCAAATAAAATATTGAAATATTGAACGTGGATGCGCTCAAAAGAAAGTGAAAAACGAAATGCTGAAAGACAAATACAAATAATCGTAGTAGAAATATCAAGTGGGACAGCAAATAACACGGCTAATGGAAAAAGGTTGGGGAATAAATTTAAAAATGACAAAAGAAAAAACACAAAAAAACAGAAAAAAATAATCGAAAATGAAAACAGGAAAAATAAAAAATGGAAATAAAAATGAAAAAAAAAGAACAAATACAAATACAAATGTTAATGTAAATGTAAATGGAAAAGAGATATTTTGGTATTAGCAATTTAACGGATTTGGTAAAAGATTTTGAATATAAATTAAACACAAACACACAGATGACAGACAAATATGAAACTGATAAGCGTAGCCTGCGGCGTTTATGTGAATCGGGGTAAAATATTGGTAGGAAAATAAAACAAACGTGTAAATATAATCCCCAAGAATTCATTTTCTCATACAATACAAATATAATATTTCATTTTACGTTGTCTGCCTTTTTAACTTCTCTCTTTTTATTGTAATGGAAATTAGCCGCACATGGAGAGCGTGTACGACCGTATGGGAGGTTTTAAAGTGAATAGAATGCAAGTAAATCTAAGTATATGTAACACATGTAAATACAATTGCTTTGAGGCTTCCACATCACCCACTACAATTCGCTTGATAGAATTGCCAATTATATACATACATACATATATATTAATTTATATATAATATTTTCCAGTGAGAATAAGATCATGGCGACAAATACCTTATTACAACCCATATTTTTGATAGACCGAGTAAGAATTTGATTTATTTGAAATAAAAGCAATATATTTTTATCGAAGAACTCATTAACAATGATCTATGTACTTTCCACTACACCATGCTCCCAAAATAAATTAACATTCGCTAATATGATTGAATTTGATGAGATAATTCATTTTTTTGAGTGAATTTCGAATTGTGGATAACAAGATAGACAAGAGAGCCAAAAACGTTGGATTACGAAAATTTGTGTTGCAGAGATATGATTCATTGTACAAATCAGAACACAAACAGTGGACATCTCTTTAAATTAAAAAAAAAAAATTTAATCACTAATGTCAGTTTTTTTCCAAAACTTCTATATTACTGTGATTGGAATTGTCCCAGATAAGCAACACTGTGTTTTTCAAACTTCACTCCATCGTATGTCAAAAACGGCTTGGCCGAATGATTTGAAATTTGTAGCGCATGGAATGGACTATTATCAATCAACAATTCCCGAAATGTCGTTTTTTTATAGCAAACAAAAAAAAGCTAGTTTCACTACTTTTTTTTTCAAATGTCTACCAATGGTCCAATTTGACATTCAAATGCAGTAGAAAAAAGGTGCTAAAAATGACGATACCGATGTTGAACTTTTGGGCCGATATTGACCGATGCCGATTAACCGGTCGGACTCTATTACTAATGTTCACAGAATATAAGTTTCCTCTAATAGTTTAAAGTCACATGATATATTAATCATTAATCTTTAAATAGTGTTTGAATATCCAAAATCCCTGTAAGAACAGACTGTGATGGCTTCTTTCCTTTGAATATATGGATCCAAATCAATCCCTATGCAAAGATCCTTGATATCTAAAATTAATCCATTTAATAGAAGCATCAAAAGACAGTGTCCGGACCCTTGAACATTTTTTCTGGCAAAAAAGATGAAAAAGGAGTATACACTTTTCATCTCAAAATATTTAATATTCGAGTAACCTTATCGGTCCTGAATATATATTATAAGTCGACACCTAAAATGAGTTAAATCGGTCGGAAGATGTCGCCTATAAAACAATAAGAATAGCATATTGATGATGATTTTGTAAAGCCCTTGCTGAATCATTGACAACTTGTACCTTTCGACTATATCCCCTTATGTCAGTTTTTGCAGTTAATTGCCGCTCAAGCAGTACCCTATCACTAATTACAAATGTGTAAATTAAAAGAACACGACAATAAGAGTAAATAAAGGCTAGTTTAGTTGTCTCTCCCTCTTTCTCTTTATTTCTTAATGAAACTCCACAACAAACGAATTTTGAAAGGTGAAGAGAACGACGTGCATACAACAACAAAAGCGAATGAAAAAGGTAAACAATACATCCTCGCTTTTCTAGACAACAACAATGGCAACAATCAGAATAAGAAAATAAAATAGATAAAATTCCAAAAATTTCAAGTAACCAAAAGGCAACCGGTCCTCAACAACTGCATTGTGAATTGAATGAACCTCAGACTGGAAATCAGAGGCAGCAACAAGCAAGCATTGCATAGCAGAACAACTGCATAGAAAACAAATACAAGGCAAAATACAAGCGCTTAATGAAATGAACAAGTTCCAGGCGCTAAACTACAAAATTGTTGCTATTATTATTACCGATGTTTGGTGTTTGTTGTGCGTATGTGTGGTTGTTGCCATCATCATCATTTTACCAGTTGTTGCTGTTGTTGTCAGTGGTGCCGCCTAAATTATGTGTGCGTGCTAAAAGATACTTTTGCCAACAAACAACAAAAGCAACAAATAGAGAGACCCGGCCAAACAAATGCAACTGTTAAAGGAACGCGGCAAAGTGCCGGGCTAACGCGAAGGGCACAACAACAACAACAATGGCAACAACCGCTATCAGCAAAATGACAGCAGAACGAGCACAGGAAAACAACAACAACAACATTGAAATAAAAGTAACAAAAAATATAATTTCATAAAATATACAGACAAGCAGACAGACCAACAGCCAGTCGTAGCAAGCAAATACGCGAGGCGACCGAACATATTACAGCGGCAAGACCAAGAGCTCTGTTGATTTTCGGAAAATGTGCGTCGTTGCGTTTTACCTTGACGTTTGCCGTAGGTCATGTCGTGCTTGTTGGTCTTGCAAACATTGGTAACTCCTAGAGCAAGTGATCCGCACGCGTGTCAGGTAGTTAATGGCGTTCGCAAGAGGTGGCAATCTCATGGAGTCCAATTATTCCTTCTAATGCTGCACTGAGTACGGGTATGTAGCGCTAGCACGAACTCAACAGCGAGCTTTTTGAGGCTGGGTAAGTAGGCAATGCGGAAATTCGGGATATATTCCCTTTTAAGTTTGATCCACACAATCTGCTAAATGTTCCATAAACTAAAAATCGGATGCCATAAATAGGAAAGTAAGCAATTTTCAAACAAAACCCCTTTGTCTGGACTATATTGTATTTAGTATACTTCTATCTTCTGAATTTGATACAGACTGAGTTTATGTCTGAATTTGATATCCCTTCAAAACTAATACGGTTGCGTAAAATGACGTTGAGCAACACCGAAAGCTAACGGGTGATTTTTTTGAGGTTAGGATTTTCATGCATTAGTATTTGACAGATCACGTGGGATTTCAGACATGGTGTCAAAGAGAAAGATGCTCAGTATGCTTTGACATTTCATCATGAATAGACTTACTAACGAGCAACGCTTGCAAATCATTGAATTTTATTACCAAAATCAGTGTTCGGTGTTCCGCTTTTTTATCGACAAATTTTGTTCAGCGATGAGGCTCATTTCTGGTTGAATGGCTACGTAAATAAGCAAAATTGCCGCATTTGGGGTGAAGAGCAACCAGAAGCCGTTCAAGAACTGCCCATGCATCCCGAAAAATGCACTGTTTGGTGTGGTTTGTACGCTGGTGGAATCATTGGACCGTATTTTTTCAAAGATGCTGTTGGACGCAACGTTACGGTGAATGGCGATCGCTATCGTTCGATGCTAACAAACTTTTTGTTGCCAAAAATGGAAGAACTGAACTTGGTTGACATGTGGTTTCAACAAGATGGCGCTACATGCCACACAGCTCGCGATTCTATGGCCATTTTGAGGGAAAACTTCGGAGAACAATTCATCTCAAGAAATGGACCCGTAAGTTGGCCACCAAGATCATGCGATTTAACGCCTTTAGACTATTTTTTGTGGGGCTACGTCAAGTCTAAAGTCTACAGAAATAAGCCAGCAACTATTCCAGCTTTGGAAGACAACATTTCCGAAGAAATTCGGGCTATTCCGGCCGAAATGCTCGAAAAAGTTGCCCAAAATTGGACTTTCCGAATGGACCACCTAAGACGCAGCCGCGGTCAACATTTAAATGAAATTATCTTCAAAAAGTAAATGTCATGAACCAATCTAACGTTTCAAATAAAGAACCGATGAGATTTTGCAAATTTTATGCGTTTTTTTTTTTTAAAAGTTATCAAGCTCTTAAAAAATCACCCTTTACATCAGGATTGGGAAGGACCTCTTAGAACCGTTTGGTACCAACGGCTTTTTAACCCTCATTTGTACTGATGGGTCCAGCCAGAACTTTTTGAACTTTAAATCACTATTTCATATACTAGTACATACGTTTATGTTTCAATACTTCTTGATATCCTAGATGATATATTTTAGTATTATTTTGTTTATAAATATATTTATAAAAATTGATAAATAGTTTTTAAGTTATAGTTTTCAACCGAAAAGTCATATTGAGTACTAATGGGTCTGGCCAGACCCATGCGCACATTACGCAACGGGAACATACTTTTGTATGAATTGGAATACTCTCTTGTTATTCTATTCATGATTTGTTTTGCTCCATTGAATTTAAAGTTCCGTTATTAAAAACATTGTTGGTTTTCACATGTTAGATGTTGTCATTTCAAGTGAAAAGTGAAAAGTGATGTTCACATTCAAGTAAAGAATAATCGGTGGTATTCTGTGAAAGTGTGTATTTATTGAATAAAAATGAGTAAAATAGATTTCATATATGATAATGTGCCGCGTAGTGATCCAAATTTTGATGACTTGATTGCAAATGCTTTGGCAGAAGAGATTGAAAACAACAGTGAAAATGATGATAATGATCTTGATTTCGGCGTCTCAGAAATAGAAAATGAGTTGGAATTTGAAGCTTCAGATGTTGAAGCTGAACATGAAATTGAAGTCGCTGAAGAATATAGTAGCAGTAGCAGTAGCACAGAGAGCGACGATGATTTGAATACTGATGAAGGTAACAACTTTATTGGCAAAGATGGGACCGTTTGGAGTAAGGCAGCACCTCAAAGTAGTCGTGTTCGCTCCCTGTTGAAGTTTTCAATGCGTTTTTTACACCAAACATATCATACATCATTGTAAGCGAAACCAACAAATACGGTACGGAAAAAACCAATGAATGGAACTTTAAAAATCCCAACAAATTGAAAGAATGGCAAAACTTTACAGAAACGGAGCTCAGAGGTTTTCTAGGCATTCTTATAGCAGCAGAAGTCAGCAATAACAATAGTCAGGCTGCGTCAGTTTTATGGAAAACAAACCAATTGTCAATTTTCAGAGCAACGATGTCTTACCGTCGGTTTTTGACCATATCCCGTTATATACGATTTGATGACGGTCGCACTAGACCTTTCCGCTTAGAAACAGATAAAGCGGCACCTATACGAGATATTTGGAACTTTCTAAATGCAAATCTCCAGAAGAATTTTCGTACATATAGCGATATAACTGTTGACGAACAACTTTTTCGGTATCGAGGAAGAACGAAATTTACTCAGTACATACCTTCAAAACAGGCTAAGTACGGTATAAACATATGGTGGGCTTGTGACGCAAAAACTCATTATCCTTTGCGTGGAAATATCTATACCGGAAAAGAACCCAACGAAGGGAGAGCAAAGAACCAAGGGGAAAATGAGCTTATAGGTTTGGTTTCAAAATATTCAAATTCTGGGCGCTCAATAGTAGCTGACAACTTTTTTTCCACTTTAAATTTATGTAAGCGGCTAATAAGCTTGGGGCTGTCCTTCGTTGGAACCCTTCGAAGCTATAAAGCATGTATCCCACCTGAAATGAAGGAAAACAAGAATAGGGCAGTTCTTTCATCTGAGTTTGGATTTCATCAAGACAACGTAGCCATTTGTTCATATGTTCCTAAGAAAAACAAAGCGGTAATATTACTGTCCACGGTACATTACGATAAGGAAGTTGAAGGCGTCAAGCGAAAACCAGCAGCAGTAATGCATTACAACAAAAATAAAGTTGGTGTTGATGCCATGGACTAAATGCTAACGCATTACACTACCAAAAGAAAAACTAAGAGATGGACTCTTGCATTTTTTTATAATATTGTTGATGTAATGGCATTAGGCAGTTTTATTATATGCAAAGAAAATAACAATTACACTAAATCAGACGCTCGTATATGATTTGTTCGTTTATATGATTTCGTTTATATCGTTTATATGATTTGTTTGAAATGTTAGCTCATCCGCAAATCGAGTCGAGACGTAATAATATACATACATGTAATAAAGCACTCCGTTTGCCGTTCCGCAATTGAAGATATTTTGGGAAAATTTGAGGTATGTATTCAGTAATGTTATATATATAGGGCAAACACATTTACAAGTTGTAAAATTTATTTTACAGAAACAACCAAATACGGTAACAGACACCAAAAGTGAGACTTTAGAAAAGAAAAGGAACTGCAGCTTATGCCATGCTCAAGACAAACATCGTCGTAAAACAAGGTTCTTTTGCCAAGAGTGCGCAGATGCTGTATGTCAACAACATTCAAAATGTTATTACAAATGCTTTAAGTGCATAAAGGAAAATTAATTCTATTTTAAATATTTTACTTGCTTTTCGTGAATACTTTATTTGAGTTTTTAAAATGTTATTTGAAATAAAAAAAATTAAAGTTTCTCCAAAATGATGTTAGGTTTGCTTTTGGGTCCAGCCAGGCCCATTGGTACTCTATATGACAATCCAAGTATCCGTCAAAATGAGGGTTAAATCTATTGCTGGAGAAAATAAACGAGCTTTAGAGATAAATAGAGAAGATACAATCTTCTGTAAGAGTCAGACAGCTGCTGGCGTATGCCGTTGATATTGATATTATTGAACACAGACTGGATAAGGCAGTGTTCCAGCGAAGCGAATCTGTCTGTTAGTGAACAAAAACAAGACGAAATATCTTCTGTCATCAGAAAAACGGTCAGATAGAACAAAATTTTCTTTATAATTCAGATTTCTCTTCTGATAATATAAATTTACATATTTATTTATTTAGACACTTTTCATCAGCGATAAATTCAACGATCTTAAGATTTCACTGACACCCCACCTAATCGTTTGGCTGATTTCTAAGGATGTTGAAAATCACAAGATGGTGCAAATTGGAACGCCACTTATGTACATAACTACAACGAGCACGCAAGGTACACAGCAAACACAAAAAATTAATGAAAGGTAGGTGCGAAGTGGGGAGGGGAAACTACAACAGCAATACACCGAATGCCATCATCATCATCATCAGCGGCTGCACTAATGATTCCACAGCCCAACGGGGATCAGTGTAGATGAGATACATTCCAGCAACAAAACTACTAGCAATAAATGAGATGACAATAACAACAACAAAAACATAAAATAACAACAACAACTACAAATACCAACCTACGTTAGAAAAACACGAACATCAAGCAGAAAGAGGAACGACCCTCCAGCAGCAACAGTGAAATGATGGGTGAGACGATTGTGGATGAGGGGTTCTCAGGAAGGTCGTAGCCTGCTACGGTCGTTTGAATGCAAAGCCGTTAGAAAGGGAAAACTTTACAAGTGAAAAATTCAACAGTAACAAGAAAAAATGGAACAAAAGCGAAGCAGAGAGAAAAGTACACACAGCGCGTTGACATGGGGATCTCACATTCAGACATATAAATATATATAAGGGCATGTATGAGCTCGCAAGCAAATTGTTGGTTTTTTTTTGCGTCTCAGTCCACCTTTTGTGGCCTTTTAACTGTTTCATTGTTGTAACTCATGTTGATTTAAGCCACATGTGTTGTTGTTGCTGCTGTTTTTATTGCTGCTGCATATTTTTAAAATACACACGACACTTTTGTCACAGCCAGCATATTTCGTGTTCGTGCGTTGGTGTTACTGTTGTTGTTGTTGCGTGCCGACTTGTGCGTGCCAAGTGTGAACGTTATTAATTCTTTTTTAAGCCTTAACAATTTCTTCCCCGTGTATATTTAGCGGTGAATGTGTGGGTATGAGTGTGTTGGAATGTGTTAAAGCACTGTGACTTGCAACAGATGCAATTAAATGTGTGACAAAATGAAAATGAGGCGTTGCAAGTGCAACGGCAGCGGCAACGGCAACCAAAGCCGACACCTCAGCCCTTGGCGGCACTGCACAGCTCATTTCAAATTCAGAATGGGTGATTTAAATTCAAAAGCGAGAAAAAAGTGCACGCGCATAGCAAAGATCTCAATTTGAAGTGAGTTTTTGGATTGAGGAAAAACAAATTAAAAGGGATTTTTTCAGTAGCATGCAAATTCCTCGAAAACTTAACACAATTTCTATTTTTAATTTGGATTTACGTTTTCCCCATCAATGTTCATTCATCGGAATTCGTAAACATGTTTTTCTCGGCGTAAATGAGATTAATTTTATCGACACCTTTAGTGTTCTGTGCTGCCATATCTACTTCTAAATTCTAATAGACTTTTCGACAGATATAAAAATATAATTATTGCAGTTGTATATCCTTAGGATGCTATGGATAAGTCTGCTTAACAGATTTAATATAAAGATCGTCATGTTTTTTTCATGAAAGCGTTTGCCCTAACCGCTAAAAGCTAGTACATCCCGAAGGATTTAGAATAAAATGCAGATTACATTAAAAATAATAGATCCATATATTCACGTAAATAAATCAGACTACATTCTCCCAAAGTTGGATTTCAATAGTTACTTCCAGATCTCGTCTAGACGAGAATGGAGAAGAGACATAATAAGGGAAGAAGATACCATATCAGTATCAGTCTACACCGACGGGTGCAAATGGACTGCGGAGTAGGCACGGAGGTATATTTCGATGATTTTCATTACGAGAGGATACATGAAAAAACAATCTACACAGATAGCCAGGCGGCAAACTTGGCTTTGTCGTGGCTCATGACAAATTCCAGCATAGTCCGTAATTGCAACAAGGTATTGAGCTCACTGGAAGGCAAACTCCACCTAGACTTCATCTGTGTTCCCAACCACAGGAACATTTTCGGTAACAAAAAGGCAGACGACTTGCCATAGGGTGGAGCCTTTCTAGATGAATCCGAGGTAGATTTAATACCATGACCACTAGGGACGATCAGGAGCTCAATACACAATTAACTGAGAACAGATGGAAATATACAAACAAATTCAAAATAACAGATATTGCCAAATTTTACAAGACAAGAACTCGATACTAATTAAATAGGTCTAGGAAAGTATTTTTAGACTTACACCTACTATAACGGGACATTGTCCAACATGCGATCCGGGGCTGTGAACTAATCCATCAGGCATCAAACCTTAAATGTATGTATACTAAAATCATATCGGACATAAGTAGCTTCATTGAAAAAACAAAATGGTTTAAACGAAAAGATGAAACGTGATAGCAGTATTATAAAGGTCTACGATTAGTAAATCAAAGTGATACTGATAGTGCTAATTGAGCCCGAAATAAAAATAGGGCTGCACTCCTATCTACCACCGATCAATATGTTATTTAAAGTGGGGCAAGACTTAGACTCTATACTTAAAGGTAAAATTAAACAGGTCTGTCGTTACACACTTAGTTAAAAGGGTCTGATTAAGAAAAAATAAAAAATTATCTTAACTGAGCATTAAAGGGGCATGCGCCTTTCGGAGAAAAATATTTCTAAAGAGTTTATAGAAAATATGTATATATATTCATGTACAACCATCATGTTAGTATGTACACAATTTTTTTTTTTTTCATTTCCTTACGATGGCGAAGCCTCTAAGCGGTGCTCTTGTGCGGCGAAATCGTTTATGTGGTGTGGTGTGCACGTAGAATTGGGTGTGTGAGTTTGCAAGTTGTAAAGGAACCGCAACGAACTATGTTTTGTAAATGCTCAACTCAATCATTGTGGCCTTTCATTTGCGAAATGACGACCCTGAGGTGAGTTAAGAGGTATTGGCGTTGTCGACGGCAATTAAGGAAGTTATTAATTTCGTCACATTTCATGGCATTAGTACTGTTAGTCAGTCGGTGTTATTGCTTGTAATCCTATACACACTTATACAGTTATTTGTACAACTCACGAAAGCAAGTGCAAAATGGTGGAAGTGCGAGGTTAAAATATAGCTCATACTCACATAAATATTTGTAGGTTGGTTTGTATACGAAGTTCATGCCAAACGCTGGTGAATTTTTCTAAATTATATGCGCGCATATTTCACTTCAGTTGAGCTTTTATTATTTTATTGTTGTTTATTATTATCAATGTTTGGCTCGTTTTCGGTTTCTCTTCCACTGAGACATCCGATTCAACAATAATTATTCTGCATTCCTTATAACACTGTTGTAAAACCAAAAATGAACGCGAAGCTTGTAAAACAATAAAACAATTACTGTGAGGAAAAATGTTTACTAGCAAGTTGCTATTTCGAGAATGTGCGTGTGAAATAAAAGATGACAAGAAAAGCGTTGTAAAAAAGCATAAAACGAAAATACGCTAAACCGAACGTCACAACTCGACCCAAAACTAAAGGATAAAATTTTCACGGTAGATAAGTGTGGTTCGAGAAGTCTTCAGTGATATTAGACTGTTTACATCGAACGGTTGAGGAGTAATATATTAGATCGTCGAGAAGTAGAGAGGGCGCTTGGAAGACCTTAGAATAATATCTCAGTTCAAGCTTTCATTGATCTCTCTCTTTAACTTAACTCTCTAAAAATTGGTTTGTCTGTTAATCAGTTCAGTAATAAATAGGGAAAATATTCAAACAAATATATTAGAGACGAATCGATCCCAAGTGATTTAATACTTCCGTTTTCTATAGAACTTTGTAGAACAATCTCCACATTAAAGTATACTATTAAAAAGTTTCATTTGGATATTTTTCGGATAATATAACTTTTATACTTCTTAGTAATTTCATGAGATATATATATTTCAAAAGGGTCTGCAAAGATCTTATGATGGGTTAGGTTAGATTGTAAGGCTATTCCCTAGCGGGAAACACAGGGTCGATTATTGATTAGGTATTAGGATTTGACAAAGCCCACTGAAGCTATTACAAATCTGCAGAGGTTTTTCACTTTTATATCCGCTATTTCCCGTGGTTGTTCGAAAAAGTGTTATTCGAGAAATATTTTTTTTGTTCAGGCAAAAACGAAACATTCCAGAAGAAACTGAAAAAGTGATTCCACATCGTCCTCATCCAGACAGCATCCGGTAAGATTTTTAACTTTACAGCGTGGATCCCGATTGGACAATGCTCAATTAGATCCCCTACGACTAAGTAGATATGAAACTTACTGAGTGCGAAGAGTTTGGTAGACCTCCTTCGATTCACCATAAGCCAATCATATGATAAAAAGGTTCTATCTAATAACGACCAATAACTTATCTCCCAACACACTTAGGACATATGAAATCCCTACATTTTTAGGTCCTTCCATTAGAGGAAATAAAAGAAGAAAACACGAAGAGTAATCTTCATTGATTTTTAACACAAACGTGATTTATTAGCAAGCATATTTTGTCTAAGGTTTATAAAATATTTAAAATGTGCTTCGGATTTTAGTTCTCCAGTTTTTCAACTGTAGAATTTTTCAGCACTTAGATTGTAGTCTTATGACGATCAACGAAAGACCTTTTGCATGATCTCGCTGAGTTTATTGGCAATCAAATTATTTTCTTCAATTTTGCCGTCTCTCTTCTGTTTGTAGAATATTTGTCGAATCACCTCCAACAGCTAAACAGGCCAATCTTATGGTAAATACTTTCTGTAATGACGCTGAGGCATGCAGAATAACTACGTATTTTGTCAGCTTCATCAACAAAACATAAATAAAAGCAATAATAACAACAGTGCCAGCCCAGGCATACCAACACAAGCAAGTGAGGGAAGTGGGCAAGAAATGACAAATGCCGGTAAGTAAACGACACCAGCCATGCAATGGGAATTACACACCTCAGAAGCGACGGCGGTGAGCTTAGCGCAAGCAAGGCGCTTCTAGCGAAGCCCCGTATAGTGCCATAGTTAGGTATGCGAGCACGTAAGCTAAGCCGTGGCGACTCGGAGTGGACTGCATGCGCCGCGGAGCACGCGTGTATCTAAGTGGGTTTAAAAATACCTAAATGCAATAGTAGAGGCGAGTGTCAGTCAATGCAGCCATCGCTTGGCGGGTGAGTCAACTGCAATGTCAGAAACGAAAAAATAAATAAAGTCAAACTTGCCACGCAGCTCGGAGCGGCACAAAGAGGCAACGTTTTCGACACCGCTGCTGTCTTCCTGAGCTGGCACGGCGTGGAGCTGCGGTGTGTGGCAAGCGGTTCAAGTGGTTTGCATGAGATCCTCAGTTGCTTCTGCTTGTGGTCGCTGCAAAATAGCACATACATAAGCATATGAGTATATATGTATTGCAGCGTTTCTTCTCTGATTTCTTGTTGTTTTTGTTGCTGTGTGTTTTGCTACTACTGGCACTTTAGCTGTTCGCATAAATAGCGCATTTATTCGCCAACGTTGCGCTGTAATGTTGTCATAAACTAGTTTTCGCTCACTTTACACACATGCACTACACGGCTGCACCGCTCTCTGTCTCCTACGCTCGCTGCCTTTCGCTCTTGCTTTCAGGCAGCTTTGGCGCTTCTTCTACGAGTTCGTGCAGCAAACATGCACACACACACACATTCACATTCCCGCAGCCGGTCTTTCTCAGCCTTAGTTAGCTGCTCCACTTTAAGACCACTTTTGGCTGTCTTCTCTCGCGCCCCTCCACGCAAATATTTGCCCGTAGCGCTACACTCGCTTGCATTTTCAGGATATAAAGCATAAATAAATTTCATTTACGTACCGTTAAGAAATAATGCCGAGAAATTGCCTGCAAAGAGAGAAGAAAAAGATGAGTGAGGGAACATTAAAATGTTTAAGCAGAAAAATGTGAAGAGCTCTGCATTTTAAAGCTACCGCAAAAAGACTACTGGAAATTTAACTAAAATTGCAACACTAAAAAGCGCCAACATTTGTTGTTGTCCATTAGTGGCAGCGCTTCTGCTTAAATAACATTCGCAAAGCAAAATAAATAAAAAAAGATTACCCACATAGTATTTGTGTGTGTGTGCCTGGGCTTACAAAAGCGAGTGAAGCCTGCAAATGAAGTCTGTAAGCGGTTTCGTTGTCGATGTTTTGACTGACCGCAGACCGCAAGCCGCAGCCAGTTAGCCAATATTGCGCCAGTTAAAGCTTTCGGGGAGCGGCAACGACATACCTAACTACCTGCCTGTCTACAGTTACCAAACTGAGTAGTATGCACAAAGGACCTCACGCAGCGGAAATATTTCGCGGTATAAAATCAAAAGTAAATACAGTTGAAATGCAGATTATTAATTTGAAGAAGAACTTCTGCCAAAAAAGTCATTGACAACTTGAATGAAAGAATTTTCATTAACGGCGCAATTAGTATGACAACGTTGAAGCTTAGAGAATATTATAATACAAGCAACGGAAATATTGAAAAAACAAGAAAAAAGAATATACAATTTGTATGTCTGCATATTCACTTGTTATTAAAGAATGATAAGTTCTACATTTAATGTGAAGCGCAAAAAGAATCTTTAGAGTCGCCTCTCCAAGCTGTTCGATACCACCAGAGCTTTTAGACAGGGTGTTTTTTCCAGCCTTGAAAGCGAAAGAGACTGGTCTTCCTCATACTTCACTCTTTGGATATTACGCCACTGTTGGACATTGTTTATTTCGGAACCAACATATATGCCACCAGAAAAATTCTTGCAAGCAGGTGCTACTTTGGGATCGGTGAGCAATTCCGATAGTGGCAAATCCGCCTCTCGACGAACAAAAATTACGGTCTATAAGTCTCTCATCATTCCCTTCCTATTATACGGCGCAGAAACATGGACGAGGACAACCCGAGATAAGAAGGCACTTGGAACATTCGAGAGAACTGTTCTCCGTAAGATCTTTAGAGGCGTGCTCGTGAGCGAGGAGTACCAAAGAAGATGGAATCATGAACTGTATGAGATCTACGACGATATGGATATAGTTAACTGTATAAAAAAGCCAACGAATGCGCTGATTAGGCTATTTCGTATGTATGGAAGACGATGTTCCAGTGAAAAGGTCTTTCGATTCGGAACTCATAAGTGGACAACGGATGCAAGAGAGCTTACGCGTCCATTACATAGAGACCTATCTGCACTTGGGATGTAAAATTGGCATGGCTTTGCAAAGGATAGAGGCAATTGGCGAAGTTTTGTGTTCTCCGCCCAGATTAACCCACGGTTGTAGTGCCAAAGAAGAAGAAGAATATACAATTCTTCACACTTTTTATAGCCTAATCGAATTGCCTCCAGTACATGATCAAAAACATATGTAGGAAGACAATTGACAGACCCATTTCCATATAAATCTGGCTTGATGCATCATCTGACTAGAATCGTTTAGCAATTAGACGATTGAAATATACTCGTGGAACTATAAGGTCGTAAGCCAGTGTGGTGCTCAGTATTGATGGTAGGGATCCATCTTAACTTTTAACACAATTTAAACTATTCTTTCTTGATACTAAAATTTCCAATACTATTCGAAAGTTTCTTCCACAATAATAATGAATGTGTCACCACTTAAAACATATTAAATCTTTGCATAAGCATATGTGCATATGTATACTAAATACTCTGAACCTTTCGATGCGAAAGCTTTCCATTCTCAACGACTGAGACACCATCGACTGCAATATTCGAGTGCAACTTCAGAAGATAACGTGAACGATAATAATCCGAATGGGTCAACGAAATAAAGTCAAAGCAAAGAAGAGGATACGTTTAAGACTAAATGACTAACCGCAAATGCTTTGTGAGCCGAGCTGTAAAATGTATGCTCCAAAGCAATAGCCACCCCTGCATATATACTTACAGTTGTGGGCCAATTACTAGGTATGATAAGTAATTCAAAGTGTTGGTGGAAACATGTAGTAAATGGAGGAAAGTAAAAAAAGTTTTCGTGAGCAGAAAATATTAAATATTATGGAATCCTAGTTACAATACAGAACAACTTATTTTATAAATGTTATATTGGACCATTTCTCAAAAAAAGGCATGCCGATATAATGAAGCTAAAGGAAAAATTGCCATGATGAAATTGGAAAATTATCAATTATCATATGTTGAGGTTAGGTCAGTCGAATGACGTCAATTTCATAGCAAATTTATGGGTAAGCATTAAGAAAGATTAAGAAAGATGCTGTGGAATATAGACGTCCAGATGTTAAAGATTTTTGGGAAATAATCCAGTTATAACAGAATACAATGCTTAAAAAATCTCTATTTCTCGATCAAATTTTAATTTTTTAGCCAATATTATTTACGCTTTTCTAAATATTAATTACAAACATGTCTTTTAAATACAAATAATAAAACCTTTTTTAATTTTCTTTTTAATTTCGAAAATTGTATTTCTTATTTCTATTATTAGTCCACAACTGTATACACAAGAAAAGATTAAGAAACGTTCAACTTGCGGCTGAAGATACGAGCACCACAACGAGTATGATTCGATACGCGATTACGAGACGATGAAGTAGAAACAACGGCGAAATAAAAAATGTAGAAAGGTAATAAGAAAGTAAAGAGCCAACAACAGGAAAGTTAACTGACGAGAGCAAGAAACATATTTATGAAACAGTTGAGTGTACATATAAGACAAACAAGTCACCTAGAGATCGATACCAACTATGCAACAGCGAGATAGTGAGTTGTACTCTGCGCCATTGGGAATAGCTGCTGAGACAGCACTCCAAGTATATTCACATATGTGTGTTTGGCTCCGGATTCGGTCGCTCACAACTTTCCTTCACGGCTGTGTAACTGCAGTACATGAGCCGTGCAACAATCCTTGCTGTTGTTGTTTCCAACTCTCCGCACGCTAAGTAATCGCAGATCAGATCGGCCGACCGCCACAGCAAACTCGATTGACGGGGCTATTAACGTCCATCGTACACATGAAACAAGATATTTTTTCGGCCAGAAACACTGACGCTACTGCACTGCTTCACCGAAAGCGGCTAGCTCAAGCGTCTTTCGGCTTTGCGAATGCGCGCTATCCACAAACACTCCTCCGTGGAACGACCGACCCTTTAAGAAGACAATCACACGATGGCAGCCACTCCGCAGTAGAGACAGGGTGGCCGGTATTGTTCAGGGGGGAACTTCAATGCAAAAGGAGGCACTCAAAGACCTGAGGCGGCGACGAACGACACATGCTTTTACCGTCCATTGCATTTCGGCATTCCAACGTGTGAGTAATGTGTGGTTAATGCCGGTTCACGGCTCCAGGTGATCGCAAAGCGGACACAAGCACAGCACTACACACAACTACTCACACACTTCGTGCCGAGCGCACGCAAAAAAGGGTGGCCAGGTGCGAAGAAAATTGGTTGGGGCACACGTTGATTTGTAGAAGATATTATATTTGCGCTCGTGTGTGTGTGTGCGCTTGCGGCTATGTGGTGCTTGTAGTTCATTTAAGTGACTGGTATTTACGTGGGTACAGCGTTTTACTTAAAGTGTTTTCGCTAAGTACACGTACAATCACGAGCGCATGCACACCACACGCACACGCATAAATATACGTTATGAATTTAATATGCCGTTACATACTTACGAGCAAGTGAATGTTCGTTGGTATGTAATTAAGTGGCGGTGAGTGCTCGTGGAACAGGAACACCAAGCTCCACCAGAAGAAGTCATCAGTCCGTGCCTAAGTGTGTGTGTGTGTGTGGAGTGTGCGGCAATGTGAAGAGAAATAATTAAGGTTTTAATTACATTTTATAGTCGAACGTCTGTCAGGCGTAATTATTATTTGTATCACACTTTAGAAAATGTTCAGTGGCGCAGCTACCGCAGGCAGCAGTGGCGACAGCAGTTCAGCGGCAATTCCTCAAAGGCAAAGGGCCTATAAAATAAGTGTGTGCGAGGCGCCCCGAACGCGGGCACTAAACATTATTGTGTACACTATACGCTTACTTTACGAGCGGTGGCAGTGCGCAAATTATGTCAGCGAGTGAAGCGGAAATTAAGTGCTCATTTACATGTCATGTTGCACAAAAAACGGCGAATAAACACGAAGGTGAGAGGAAAACCAGAGTTGGGTTTTTATTGGGTATTTATTCTTCAGAAATCAGCAAACTGAGAAATTTGAAAATATGCATTGCATTAGCCACTTAAAACGTTCGTTTAATTTCATTTATTTTTTGTCTTTGATATTTCCAAGCTTTTACTGAAGAAGAAATAATGGACAATTACAGTTAATGCTCTCCACCGTTAACTTCCTTCATTTTGGAAAAGGCTTCAAACTTAACCGCTTTGTCGTTATATATTTGAACAGCTAGCTGGAATAGCTTTTGTTGATCGATGTAAATTGCTGAAAATGGCAAGAGGTACTATAGGAAAATATACAGAAATAGTCATAATTATTTGCACATCGAATGTTTTATACGAATTCAACTGAAAAAGCTTTTTCTTGCTGTTGTTGTTATTGCAGTGTAACAAAATGCTATTTTGTTGTATACCTTGATCTATCCCAAAGCGAACGAGTAATGAAAAGTATTTACACACATTTTTTTTCCTCAAAAGTATTTACATATGACTTAAACTTTATTATACTGTTCTTAGTTAATGATAATTTTTCAATATTAATGTTCAGTTTACGTTTCTATTCTAAGATGGTAAATTCATAATTTGTTATATCGCCTTTGGCATCAATAACAGCCTGCTATCTGGTTCGAATTTATTCAATCTAATTGTGCGCTAAGTTAACTGTTAATTTAAACCAAATTTCGGTTATTTCGACGTTTTCGGTCATTATATCAATTCTGATCTGGTATTTAAGAAAGGATTGATTTAGTACCCTTAAATTAATACCAAATCTCCAAAACAGAAGTCAGAAAATTTCCCCAAAAAATTATCCTGTCACCTCCGACACTGTTTGTCGCCTGAACTGTATATTTCTTATTCTTATAAACAAGCCTGGAACAAAAATGCAGCCTTATCTGTCCACACCAGGCTTTAGGATGCAATTTACGGAAAATAAGAGACGTATCGCTTTTTATGGTTTTGGAAATATTGACCACTTTATACACATCGCAGGTGTTTATGTTAATTCCTTTTGATAACCTGATCAGTGTAGGATCACTGACTATTATTGCCATGTGCTGATTCGATGCTGCGACAATATTAACATGACTATTTGTGGGAGTTTTTATGACAGTTCCTATTGCTTTTCTACTTTTTAAATGGTCCTTGCAATTGTTTGTCTACTTCATTCTAATAACATTATAAACAGTATTCCTTGAAATTCCATAAATTTTAACAAACTCCGATGTCGAAACACCAGTCTTAAGGTCAGACTGAATTAAAAGATAAAGGCTAAATGGCGGTGTGTAAATACTTTGGGCGCAAAAAAATGTGTGTAAATACCATAGCATTTTGTTACACTGCAACAACAACATTAGGAAAAAGCTTTTTCTGTGGAATTCGTAAAAAACGTTCGATGTGTAAATAATTTTGACCACCTCTGTATAATTTCATAAAATGTTTTACACAATAAAAAATCATGTTTAAATTCCACTAAAAAAACGAATTACTTAGCCAACCCAATCTATTTTTTATTTGACTTGGCTCCTTTTGAACTGCATTGGGCAAAGGAAAACGGATATACGATTGGGTTTGCACATATGCACATATTTATTATTTTATTATTATGAACGACAAAGTAGAAAAACCTCCGAATATCACGTAGTGCGAAAAATCTCCCTCGACATATAAACTATAAATAAAACTCCCTTTGGTTTCATTTTTATACTCTCGCAACAAAAGTTGCTAAGAGAGTATTATAGTTTTGTTCACCTAACGGTTGTTTGTAAGTCATAAAACTAAACGAGTTAGATATAGGGTTATATATATCAAAATGATCAGGGTGACGAGACGAGTCAAAATCCGAATGTCTGTCTGTCCGTCCGTCCGTCCGTGCAACGGATAACTTGAGTAAAAATTGAGAAATCTTGATGTGAGAGGGTTTCTTTCGAAAATGGGCAAAATCGGACCACTGCCACGCCCACAAAATGGCGAAAACCCAAAACACATAAACATAACTAAGCCATAAATAAAGTTATAAAAGTAAATATTGGAATAGAGGATCGCACTAGGAAAAGGCATAGTTGGATGTAATTTTTTTGGGAAAGTGGGCGTGGCCCCGCCCCCAAATCGGTTATTTGTATATATCTCGCAAACCAATAAAGCTATATAAACCAAACTTTCTGCAGTTAGTTCTCTTACGTACCCCACCACACACCATGAAAATAGTTGAAATCGGATAATAACCACGCCCACCTCCCATACAAAGGTTAGGTTGAAACTTACTAAAAGTGAGTTAACTCAGTAACGAAAAATGCCAGAAACACTAAATTTCACATAAGAAATGGCAGATAGAAGCTGCACTCAGATTTTTTTACAAAATGGAAAATGGGCCCACTTATGGGCCAAAAACCATATCGCAGGAACTACTCGACCGATTTCAATGAAACTTGGTTTGTAATAGTTAGTTTCCTTACATCCCAATGATATGTTGTGAAAATAGACCAAATCGCTTCACAACCACGCCAACTTCCTATATACCAGAACTTTGAAGACGATCTGAATCGTTAACTTTACAATGTATAAAGGAAGCACTAGTGAAGATATCGATGCAGAACTTTGCACAAATACTGCCTTTATAGTGTGGAAGAACCATTCTAAAAATCGCCGAAATCGGACCATAGTTTTTCAAGGCCCCATGTATCGAACATGAGGACCTCGGTGCTTCTAACCTAATATTAGGGTTTCCAACTTTCAATGGACTTTATACAATATATATGCCGAATATGTTGGTCAAATTGTGTATTATATAATATAAATAAAGTTAAATAAATAAATTGCGAGAGTATAAAATGTTCGGTTACACCCGAACTTAGCCTTTCCTTACTTGTTTTTAAATGCCTTTGACTTAAGTAGAATATAAATATTAAAACAAAACTTATATTTACCTATGTGCTATGACACAATACGTTTTTCGATTATCAACATGCAATCATAGATTTCATTTAAATAATTTAGCATCTCAAAGTTACATATTTAAACGGTATTTTGTGATTTTTTTATTAACAAATTCCAAAAACTCAGTCGTATGAGTAAACTTATCTCCCTTGATGTCCAATTTTTGTGATTTCTTAGTAGCATTATTCAGTAATTAGTTGTAATAACGAAAAAAAATCTTCGTTCAATAACTAGATAATGTTATTTCAAAGACGCGTGTTGACTAAGAATAACGTGTTTAAAATTTTAAATTGAAACTACCTACTTCCAAAGGGTATATCTTTTAGAATTATACTCGGATAAATTAGGAAATTTTGGAGAATATTTTAAACTTATTGTAAATTTTATTTTCATACAGTGGAACTTCCATAACTCGAAGTTCTTCATAACTCGAACTCTTAAATTGACAATATAAGTCAAATTTCATACACATTTTCTTCCATAAATCGAATTTTTCGACCAGGGCATAATACAAAATTAAATATTTTGGTATCAAGGCAGAATCTTAAGAGTCTCTCTATATCGTAGGGAGGCGAACAAAAAATATGATATTACACTTATGGATTGCTTAAATCATGTAATAAAGGCATAAATAATAAAGGATACAGGAAGTAAATAAATAAAACTAGGAATGAATCTATATTTTACAGCTTTTTGAGAAATTGTATATTTTAAAGAAAATTCAATAATCAGCAAATTTAATACATTAAGATTATTATTGAAAAGCCAGGTTTTGCCTTTCGCACATCCAGCTACTCAGATGTTACACATTTTTTGATGTTCATAAGAAGTTGGTAAGAAAAATAGTTTCATTACAGTTTCAACTCGATTTGGATTCGATTAAAAATTATGATTTTTATGAAACAAATCGAATTTAAGAACAGATTAAGGAGGTAATTGTTTAGAGGTATATTTACTGATTTATTATAGTTATTACAATTAACCTATTTTCAATTGAAAGTTCTCGTTAAGAAAGTATACAACTTCAAAGTCTTCGTTGATCGCCATTTCATATTTCAACTACTTCAAGGAAATCGATGAAACAAGCCAAAATTACCCTCTCTGACCATTTAATTTGCCCTCTTTGTTACCATTTAAGTTACATTAAGAGTGAATTCAAAAAATCATTGCTTTGCCAACTCCTTGTGTATGTATACAGTTTCATATATGTACATTGTGTATCAGATTATATGTATTTTCATAGAATAAAGTGACCAAATAAAGGACTACAGTGAACTCAGGGAAGGTACAAATTCTAAAGTGCAATTTTGAGAAATAAATCCACAATAAAGTCAATTTTCTAGGCAATATTTTAAAGTACTTAAAACTTTTAAATTGGTTTACAGACGCTCAAATAATACTCGTACGTACATACATATGTGCACACCCAGTAGAGTCCACAGACATACATATAATATTGTATGGTGAAGGGGGTCTGGGTCTCTCAAATGGAAAAAGTTTTCAATGTTTCTTTTGGATTTCGTAAATTTTCTTTGAATTTGAAAACTAAAGCCTTTAAAATATGCACAAATTTATGGACAAATTGTATGTAAGCGAAACTCAAGAGTCAATTGATTTCCTATTGCAATAAAAAATTTGTATTGAATTCAAATGAATTGCGACCGCAGAGATGTGTGTATGTGGTTGTTGTGTAGATTTTAAGTGCGAATGCTTGTCGATTTGTGCGTATGCGTATTATACAGTTATTGAACACTTAACAGCACTCGACATTTTAATTGAGCTGACAGCGCCACTTGTGGGGCCCATACATGCATGTGGTAAGCTTTCGTGTGGGTAAGCATGCGCTTGGGTGTGTGTGTCGGCGCATAAGTGGCGAAGCTGTAGTTAAAGCCTGGACAAACAATTTTCTCGTTTTTTGTTTTTATTTTTGCATCGTGTTTTCTTTTCCCCCCCTTTATATGTCAGCACTGCGGGCAACACAATGCAAGGAGGCGTGATAATGGGGTAATGGAGACGTAGGAAGAAACTTCCAAACATTGAAACCTTAAAAATTCTGTTGAAAACTTTCAAGTGGCGGGATAAAAGTTTTTGAAGAATGAAAACGAAATAACACAAAAGCCAGCAAAACAACACAAGCGACAATTCAGACAGCTGAACAATTGGAACAGACTGTTTGTATGCACCGCTGTTGCAGTTGTTGTCCGTTGGCTGTTGGCTTTTCTTCTGTGCATGGCAGACACATGTGCATTTGTAGGCATGTATGTAGGTGCGCGCTCGATTCTCTAAATTCCACGATTTACGACCCAAAAACTGGTAACTCTAATGGTAATCTCTTTAAAGTGAAATTACAACAACTCAAAAGCTAAATGTGAAATCGAAAAGAAAAGGAATTTATAAAAAAAAACTTGCTCAAGCGCTCATGCTATTAGGTACAGGAAAAGCGCGCCCAAAACAACATGTAGCACATCGCATTACATAGCCAACAACAACAAACAACTCGACATAGATATGCCACTTCACGATGCAAACAAAAGTAACAACAACAAACAGCTGAGCCGCACGAATAGATACTAATGGTAATACAACGTTTTATGGTGAATGAGCGAAAATATAGGGAGAAGCTGCTGTGTATTCGTATGTTCGGTATGCATTTTCGGCTATCGGAAGATTTACTGCACTCAACGGTTGCACATATCAACTCAGAAGAACCATAAAACTGTAAATTTTACACATATTTTTTTATACCCTCACTAATTGATGCAAAGAGTATAATACCTTTGTTTGCGTTTTTTTGTGAAACCCTAGAAAATTGGGAGAGAAATATCAAATATCGATATAGATCTGGGTGCTGGAATGAATTTTTGATTGCTTGTCTGTTAAGAGCCATGACAAATTCTTTAAGAAATTGAGCTACTGCATATTTCTACAACCTATTCAATAGAAAAATATAGTAACTCTGTAACCAAAAAAAATTTTGCAAGTTCCATGTACTAGTTAGTAATTTTTTTATCTTCGTTTAACTTTTGTTTAAGAAAAGAATTAAAAAAAAAAACGATTTTTTTTTATTTCATTTTCGTTATGTTATTTTTGAAGTTACACGCATAATTGTAACGAAGCGTCAGAGTCGGGACTTTAACCTTGTTTTTCTCAAACCTGTGTTTTGAAAGTCGGTGAGAAAGATTTCTCGGCAATGGCTAAACCAATTAGGCTCAAAGTTTTATATAGGCACAGGTATTCCTTTCTTTTATCCATAAAACAAGGCCAAATATTTTGCCAATAGATGGGGTATTACTCTAGACCGAATTCTGACGTACTCGTTCTCGAACTCGTTTTTCGAGATATTCTTTAGCTCTTTCAGCGATTTCTCGTATGCTTGTAAAACAAGACCCTTTAACGTTCTCTTTATTTTTGAAAATAGGAAAAAGTCACACGGAGTCATGTTTGGGGAATATGGAGGCTGAGGCATCGTTACAGTATTGTTTTTGTGCAAGAATTCACAAACGAATTTCGTTTTGAATGAATTCGTTTCATATGAATAATTTGTGATAATAATATTAGGTTGACAAATATCTCCCTTCCGCCTTTTTGTCTTTTGTATTCCGCGACTATGTATAAAGCGCAACAGAGCTCGAATCTGTCAATACTATACAGCTTTGAAAGGTCTTGACATAACCTACAAAACGACTATGCATGATTAGTTTGGATATTGCGTTCAACATTATAGACGTGTAAACATGGAGTTCACTAACGCCGAAATTCGCGCTATTTTAAAGTTTTCCTTCGTTAAAGGCAAATCCGCTAGAGAAACGTTCCGTGAGAATAATGGTGTTTTGGGGGATGGTACTCTATAACTTCGAACTGCGGAGGAATGGTTTCAACGATTCAGAGCGGGTGAAAACGACACCATGGTTAAGCCAGCCGGCGGAAGATCTGTGACGACGAATACCGATCAAATCATGAAAAACATCGGCCAGGAGTTGGGAGTTAGAAACCAAATCATTTTAAACCATCTGCAGAAGGCTGGAAACACAAAAAAGCTTGATGTTTGGGTGCCGCATGATTTGACATAAAAAAACCTTTTGGACCGAATCAACGCCTACGATATGCTGCTAAAACGGAACGAACTCGACCCATTTTTGAAGCGGATGGTGACTGGCGACGAAAAATGGATCACATACGACAATATCAAGCGAAAACGGTAGTGGTCGAAGGCCGGTGAATCGTCTCCAACAATGGCCAAGCCGGGATTGACGGCCAGGAAGGTTTTGCTGTGTGTTTGGTGGGATTGGACGCTTAATTCTACCATCTACTGCGAACAACTAGACCGCTTGAAGAAGGCGATCGACCAGAAGCGTCCAGAATTGGCCAACAGGAAGAATGTAGTGTTCCTCCAGGACAGCGCCAGACCACACACTTCGTTGATGACTCGTCAGAAGCTACGTGAGCTAGGATGGGAGGTTTTATCACATCCACCATAAAGCCCGGACATAGCGCCAAGTGATTACCACCTGTTCCTGTCCATGGCGAACGCCCTTGTTGGTGTAAAGTTGAACTCAAAAGAGGTTTGTGAAAAGTGGCTGTCCGTGTTCTTCGCAAATAAGGAGGGAGGCTTCTAAGAGGGGGGTATTAAGAAGTTGCCGTCTAGATGGAAACAGATTATCGAACGAAACGGCGCATATTTGAACAAAACCGATCACTGCAACACTTTTGATTAAGCATTGAATAAAGAGCAAAAATCGGAAGTGAAAATTTTGCTAATATGTACATATGTAAGTTTTCAGATTGCATGAAACCACTCTTAACAACAATCAATGTCGGCTTAATGCTGGGAAAACAGTAAATGCCAAATGATTCATCAACAGATGCTACGCATCGAAAAAACTCCCCGCCCGGTGTATAAATTTAATGCGCACAGCTGAACATTAACCGATCAAATGTCTTTAGAAAACGAGGACAAAGCAATAAAAATAAGCCATATGCTCATAAGCGACATAATCTATTATTAATAAAATATTCTGTAAAAATTTTTATTTTATTATTTTTTTCGTTTTAATAATGAACGAGCAGATTGAGTAAAAATTATACAACAAAGCAATAAGAATGGGTGAAGGTAAATTGTAATTTAATTGAACTACTCATATATACGAGTATTTAGCGCTTTACAGCTGTCGGCTATCTGAGCTGAGCTCTTGAACGTCGACTGGAATACAAAAATATATAAATTATATATATATATATATGACTATATATAATGAATAGTGAACTTCGGAGCATATGTACATTTCTGACAGGTCGAAGATTTTGACAAAATTTTTGAAACAGGGAACTATTAGTAGTTGTCAGCTCAATCGACTCATCGTTTCTAATCACAATTTCATTATGCTACCAGCTGTTTGTCCGTTTCGCCACTCTCAAAAGTTTGGGAAATCGAAGTCTGTATGTTTTTCGTTTCATCGTTGTTTTGCACTCTTTGCGGTGTTTCTGTAACATCATAATCGACCGAACAGCAGATGCCTTACCCTCTCTGTTGACTTGTACAGTAGAGCGTCCACACTTGCCACTTCTTAAATGGCATTGAGTTTTCCCATTAAGCACGCATTCTAATTGCAACAACCAAATCAATTTCTTTACGTTTTGCATTCTTACGCTTCGTGTTTATTCTTCGTCTTACACCCCACATTCTTTAATTCTGATTTTCACAAAGATATTACTGAGGAGGCGGTTGTTTCGGAGGAAGAGAGTCCAGAAAACACTCGAAGGTTAGCGCAAACAGGCAGGAGGTGTCGAGAAAATAAGCAAACGCAAGAGCAAACATACCTTTAGAGCGCCCAGCGAAAAAATTGCGCAACCTGAGGAAAATAAACAAAGCCATCAGCGCAAATAAAGCAAAAGCGTACAGAACAAATTAAAGAGAACTTTAAAGGAGAAATAACGGACGCAACCAAAGCCGCTTAAGCGCTTGAATATTGCATTCTCAGTTTTGTTGCAATTGCAAGCGCCAACACACACACAAAAACAACAATCTACACGTGTAGCATAAACAAAAAGCGCTTGGTGTTGCAAGTTGCAACCTGCAGTGTGTTGCATTGGTAACAAGTAGCAACAACAAACAAACACAAATAGCCACGACAGTAAAATACTGAGCCCCCATCTCTAAAAGCGTATACGGTGTGCCTTTGCCTTCACAACAGTCGCTTGTGTAATTTATTTGCCTTTGACTTGGGCGCCGCACAGTGTTGCAATAAGTGCTAAAATGCCGAAATGGCAAGTGAGGACTTAAAATTGATTTTTTCAACATTTTGGAGTTATTCAAGAACTCAAGTTCTCTATGAGTTAGGTGCTGAGTCGTTCAGTGGAGCTATAATTGGGAAAAGATTTCGATCATGAGTCCTCAAAAAACTTCAAAAAGGAATACAAAATATAATAAAAATAGGCTTGATGTAGTATAGTGAGATATTGTCATAAAAATAGTCGTTTTTAGGCGGTTTGCCATTTCACAATGAACTGACTTACTTCGGAAGAACGTTTCTTGGTCTCATACAGCAACTATGGCTGCAAAAAGTACGCGAAAATTGGGTCCCTCGGCTGGAAAATATTCGAAAATCAGATTTAAATCATACTAAAACCCTTATATTTATAATAAAACTCAATTCTGAGCCATAACATTAAATTATATGCCTTTTATTTCTTCTTGAAGACCATCAGTCTAAAAATACACCCTTTATCATAGAACTCGGTGGAGAGTGTGCCGAATTGCACTATTATTTTATACAACTTCCTTTATGCTGTTAAAAAGAGTTCTTCTATGCTTCAAGTAGTTTGCCGCTAGTTGCAGCAGCAACTATTTTTCATTTCGCCTGTCTGCCCGTCTGCCAGCCAGCCTGCGTGTTATTGATGTTGTTTTGCTTTTCCGTTTATTTTGTTTTTCTTTCGATTTTCCTGCACAACTCAGCACTCTGTACACTACTAAGTTCTGTTAAGAATTTAAAAGCTTACAAAGTGATTCGCAAATTTATTTCAGCGCCTCCTCGCATAAGACATACATACCTATGTACATAAGGAAGCGCATTAGCGCTAAGTTATTGCAGTTGAAAGAATAAGATGAATTTCAGCAGCAAAGCAAGCTAATAAAATATATTAGTTGCCTTTAAGAAAGTCTATGGTTCAGACGAAAGATTTACAAATCTATACTAAGTTACATAGAAACAGTACGCTTTAAGCTAGTTAGGGGGAGTCTAACATATTTATCAGTAGCTTCGAACTACTTTGCAATCCGGCTTGTGTGGGTACCAGTGAGATGCAACGGGTACATGTGTGTACGTACATATGTTTATCTATTATTCTTTGGTGTTCGAGTGCCAATCGAGTGTGTTAATCACAATCAACATGTGTGCGACACATCCGAAATTATAATTTACACAAAACTCGAGTTCGCTGCTTGAAATCGAAGATAGGCGCGACGTGATTGTTCGTTTGCGTTATTTTTGCTTCGGGTTCCAAACTCGATCGAACACGTATTTGAAGAGTGTTACGACACACTCGTACCGAATTTAAGTGTGAATAAACAGACTCGAACATACCCGAAGCTGCTCTCTGGTGGGTATCCGCTCCCCGCGGAATCGCTGGAAACTGCAAAGCGGACCAGCTTCAAGAGATGGTACCCTAGCAACATTAACGCCGGAGTGGAAGCAGGTGATTAGTCCGCAGTCAACTTGCGCTAAAGCGCTGGATACACTGACTTCGAGTGAGCTCGCCAAACGCTGAAGAATAACTAGGACCTACGCAGTAACGAGGTCTTTCTGGTACGCAGTGGATCGAAAACGGTCTTTACTGCTGCTCTTCGCTATCATTGGTGTGCTTACTCGTAACTGTCCAATAGGCACACATGCGATGAGGTTAGGGATCAAGTCAGACGAAGAGGAATCATCCCAAGCACTTCCTTCTTTAATGTCCAGTACTCACCAGACTAAGGAAAACAACCTCGGTAGGCACATCTTTGGCGAGCCCAACGATATTAGCCGACTAAAGAGTAATTGGGTGTCACAAAGGACAGCCGAAGCTGTGGCACTGCAGACCCAGTGGCGGAGATCTACCCCTTGACATAACCTAACCTAACCTAACCTACATAGAAACATAATCGGCTAAAGTCTGTACTCCGGTGGCGACCTTAAAGTTGACGGAATAATCTTGGAACCCATCTTAAGACAGTAGACTTCCATAGTATTTGTAATCAAAATTGTTTAATTATTTCCTTTATGACGTCATTGTCTTATGTATTTTTTAGTCAAATTCATTCCAAAATAGTATTATAATATCATTCTCCCAACAACTTCGAACTTAGTACAATTTATGAATAAAAAATGGAATGATAAGCGTTTCTAAGGCGGACACTGAAAGCACTGCTTTCAAAAAAATTCAAATTTACTATTTAAACTAAATATTTTATTAAAATTTAAAAGATAAAGGCGTTAATTTTGGTTGAAGCTAACAATTTGGCTTCTCCTAAGCTTTTATTTATAAACTTTATTATCCAATATACACATCTGTCCCACTTATCGCGAATGGCCGGCGGCGAAGTCATTACCCTTTACAAATTTTTATGTCAGATTTGTCGAGAAAAAATCTCGCGTTGTTGTATATAAATTTTGATTACTTTTTAGGCACATACGCACACACACATATGGTGGAATGTGTGAATGGCCGTGGACATGTGTGTAGGCTCATGAAAGGCACAACCCGTTTTCGCGTTTGGCACGCAGCAGCAAGTCGCAGCAAAAGCAGTCTCAATTAAGTTTTTAATTAACTGAAGCAATTTGCCAGCAATTTCATGATAATTCAACTGTCCAATTGGCTGCCAAAAATAAAGAAACAATTTAAATTCAAAAAATAAAAATAAAATGAAAACACCAACTAAAAACAGCACAGAATAACGGTAAATACATTTATAAACCAAGCGAAGTAAGTAAGTACACATTTTGTTGCAGCATATTCTTCTCTCCTTACATTTTTGTTGTAAGCGCATGCACGCTTTCATTTTGTTGTTGCTGTTGTCGTTGTCGGTAGTGACATATCGCCGACAAATGTACAAACATACAGCATAAATACAATTTCATGCAACCGCTCACACAGCAAATCTCGCTGAAATTACTCAAATGCCACAAATCTCATAAATTCTTCAATCATGGCGGACAGCGCTCAGTGAGCGACCCAGCGGCGCACAGTATGCCAAAAAGCACGCAACAACAACAGTGAACTATAGCATATAAAAAATAAAAATAAAACAACAACTTCTGTTATATGTAGAACGACAACAAAAGGATCATAATGGCAAAAATCATGATCAAAAAACAGTGTGAGGCAAAAGGACGGACACACTTGATGAAGAAAAAAAATGTCAAAAATTTGGGAAAAATTAAAAAATTAATGATACATAAAACCAACAAATTAAGCATTTATAAAAGTAATAAAAACGAAATTTACAACAACAACAATGGGCTAAGGTAAGCAAGCGGCCATAAAAGTGGTGAGAGCGGAGCGTTAGAGCAGCTGTTGTTTTTGTTTTTTTCGCTTTAGTGTTCCTGGCATGACTTTTTTATGTCGAGTTGTTGTTGTAGCAGCTGGTGGTCGCTTTGCCGTTACCAAGACGCCAACGGTGCCAAGGCAGCGAAAGGGCAGAAAAGCTCCCACAAGCACACTTGCGCACCGGTCTTTAATGCCAACAACTGTCGGCACATGTACACGGCGTATCGAATGTGCGGACAACAGCAGGCGGCGGCCCCAGAGATAGGCGGTAAAAGCAACAATAATGGCTAATGACACCCGACTACATGCGACAGCAAACACAAATAACAAAGACAGAGCCAGCCAACTCAAAGCCAGGGCAGAATTCGACAAGCGACAGCAGCGGTAACGCCACCACCAACAGCGGGAGTTCAAAGCCGTCAGCCGGTTGGAGCGCGCAGGAAAAGTCTGAGGAAAAAATCTGCGAATCAGCACGGAACACCAGCAACGCGGTAACATATTAGACCTGGAGCATGTGGCGGAAGCAAACAGAAAAGGGACAACAATAACAAAAATAGTGGTGTAGAAAGGGATCGGTCCAGGCAATGCACGCATTTGTGGCATGAGCACTCGCACGGCAAAGGTGAGCGCGCTAAAGTCAAGCCGAAGAATACCACAAGCAGCAAAAAAGAGCAAAGGAGCACACAGAAACACAAAGAAAACATCGAAAGTGGCACAAACACCACAAGCCGTTGAAGTACAAATTCAAAAGTTTATGCCAATAACAACAACAGCTACAAAGAGTTAAGCAATTGTCGACTTTAAACTGGGGGCAAATCAAAGAGCGCATTAAAGCAACAAAAACAACAAGCGAAAGCGATTGGAACGCCACATGGAGAGAAGCGCCAAGAAAGGCAGCGCTTAAACAACAAGCTTCAGCGTAAGCAGCTACCGCAGCAGCTCAAAAACAAACGAACCATTGTACACCGTACAAAAAACCGTTTGAGAAGCAAACAGAAATGTGCGTCCGCAGCTTGGTTGGTGTAAGCTCCGTAAGACGGCAATTAGAAGGTGAAACAAATTTTCGACAATAAAAGAAGACAATGAAGAAATAAATAAAATTGAATAAATATTTGTGTGTGTGTGTCTTTAGTGGCGGGGGAAAATGCAACGCGGTAAATACCACTCGTACACGCACTCAAAGACACGACGCGTTGGAGCGCAACGGAACAAAATGCCAACGAAGAAAAAAACATAAAAAAATCGTCAGATGAGAGCGACGCTGTAGTTAGGGGTTGGTGTAAGGTAAACACGCGCACAGGGCATTGGTAATTTGAGTACGTCGGGAAAATGATGAAGCATAAATTGTTGTGAAATATTTTGGAAAAAATGTGTGGGGATTTGCGGATAAGTTATGTCGAGTTTTGAGCAGTTCTAAAGTTTATTATTGATGGCTCATATTTACGGTGCGTTGGAGAAAGTAACGATAAGTATAACATTTCACAAATATGATTTCACAAATGCGAAAAAACTGAACTTCGTGTTGTCTCGCAACACCCGCAATTTCAGCCATTATGCCATAAAATACCTGTCCCAAATACCCGATAAGGTGTCTCAATTTCATGGTATTCTTGTTGTAGTCGCAGCAATTTCAACAAACTTAGCAATACAGCACCGTTGATTTACGTGAATCAGGTGCTCCTAACCCAAGAGGTGGGAACAGCGGACCAATTTTTAAGGTTTTCTGCGATTAAGGAATATGTAGTAAATATACAATTTTTTTATATATCTTTATTTGACAATATTGGTATGAACTTGACTGTATGAGCTACAGTTTTAGTGTTCCAGGTTTCACTTATTCGGAACTGGCAAATTGTGCTTCTTTATGAACGTCCCATCTAGAGTTACTATCAATAGGGTTTGGGTTCACACTGACGTGATACATTTTGTCAAATTGCTTAATTTTACCCAACCCTGCCTGAACCGGAAAGCATAACGGAGACATCTAATGGGAGGTCTACGTAACGGACTGTTTCGACAGGGTAGGAATTCAATCTACTACAGTATCCAGAACGAAGTTGAGCGAGCCCAGTGTCTGCAATTTGTGGTGATTTGATTCCAAGTACACTATTCACGGGCGGAGAGTCGCTGAAGGTGTTAATAGCTACTGTCTGAATGCCGTTCAGTGTTTGTCGAAAGCTTGTCACGCCCGGTCAGTATAGTTCTGTAAATCGTCGACGCATTTAAGGAAGGTATTGATGGTTCAACTCAGAGGCGGCTCAGCTTCCAGGAAGTGACCAACAGAAACTGTTTGCGGAGCATTTCGTTATGTTCCTTAACGGGTCTCATTGTATGGATGTTGTGGATCTCGGCTCTATACCTTGGTAACAATCGCGGTCGTGTGGGGAGTGAAAGAGTATAGGCTACCTAGCGTAACATTAAAATTTTAGGAATGTCTAGACTATACTCTTTCGTCCAATTGGTAAATATGATCGCCGTAGATTTAGTACAGGAGAAACTTAGACTCCTAGCAGCATATAAGCGAGAAAGGTCGAGGAGGTAGGCGTTTACTTTCGAAAACATCTCACCGATTTCATTGCCCGAGGAATAGTAAAGGTGTATGATACCATCCTGCGGAACCATTTGTTTGATTCTACTAAGTTGTGATGTTGGACCTTGAAACGAAGCGAAAATTGCTCTATGTCTTCTAGAAGCGTTGTGTGATTGGATGTGTCAGAGCTTTTGACAAGTCCAGCACTACTAGGATCGTTCTCTTACAGAAAGGTTTTTGATTTAGGCCATAAGTTATCTGAACGTTTATAGCGCTAAGAGCTTTGCTAGAAATATACAACATACGGATATATATTCTATATTGTTGATTTTTTGAAACTTATGATCATAAGATCGCCTAGCTACTGGGTTGGCTAGGTATTTGCATTGGCAATGTTTTTTAATCCTCCTCTATTCGTTTTAGTTTCCTTCATATCAACTTTTGAAGGTTGAAGCTCTGCGTTAAGTGCCTTGGTATGATCAGTCATACTACTCAATATTCTTTTCTAAAAATAGAAGCCCGCAATCCACTATAAACCAAAATAATTTTGTTATTCGCCTGGTATTGGCGGTACTCGAGGGCCTGAGATGTTCCTATTGCTTCAACCATTATTTAAAAGAGTTCCACGGGCTTGGGTCGGTATGTGGTTGGATATTTTTCATAGGTATCTTTAAGGGTATAAAATATTTTTTAAATCCAAATCGAACGGGCTTCCTTACCCTCAAAAAATGAAGTGAAAATTACATGAAACAAAAAATATCGACATAATTTGTGGTTCTCACATTTACCGTAATATCATCAACTGTCACGTACATTAATCTGTTCGCATATTTACTTACACATATGTATACATAAGTACAGATAGTATGTTTTCGAGCACATTTTTGCCCGTAGTTCTTAAAAATATTTAATATTTCGTTTATTGCCACATTTATTACCTTCGCCGTGCTACTTGCTTGCTACTTTGGAAGAAAACGAATTGTACAAAGTTGAAATGAGCAAAGTGGCTTGTCCATGCTGCAACTGTGGGGCACACCGAACACGGCTGGCGAAGCATAGGACAAATGGATAAATATAAAAATGCGTAAAGCGCATATGTTCTTAAGCATCCCGAGCGACTGGCAAGGCAAGCAAGCATATAAAATACACACAGCGCTCCAAAGCCACTCATGCGCAGAAGCAAAGGCCGCTGAGCAGAGGTGAGCTCCGCCGGCAGCGGCTAGGCGGGCCGGGGTGTGCGTTCGAATACAAAAAGCAATTAATAATAATTAATGTTTTATCTACGTTTTGCTTTGTTGCTATTTTTGCTATTGTTGTTGGGCGCTATTTTATGTGTTTGTACGGCTGATTGTCGTTGTTGTCGTCGTCGACATCGTCGCCTTTACTGCAGGTTTGTCGGAATATCTACTTAAATACGCACACACACACACACACACACGCGCGCGCGCGCACATACAAACGAACATGTGGCAACACTGTGCTTGGACTATGCGCTTGTTTCTTAATTCTTATTTTATTTTTATTGCTGTTATTGTTGTTGTTGTGCCTTGTCATTTTTATTACAGTTTCTCCGCTGAGTGGTGGTCCAACACACACACATACGTACAGGCATGTCTCATACATCATATAATGAAATAAAACAAACAAATAAAGGGAAAATACGCTGACTTAATTGATAATTGGAATTTCAGAATTTAAATACATATTTCTCTTATTTGTCCATGTCGTATTTGGGTTGTTCACTTATCATTGTTTTTGTTGCTGAAATTAAGTATGTACTGCTGCCTGCCAGCACGGTTGGCGGCCGGACTGCCCGTTGCTGCTGCCGCTGCTGCTTCTGATGTGGTCACCGCCATCATAAATGTATTCAGCAACACACACACACTCATATACAGAAGTTGTTGGCATTTTGTTATTGCTGTTTTGCCTTTGCGGTTGTTGTTTTCGTTGACTTAATGTAGCGCGAAATGTTAATGTGCGCGCGCGCAGGCGCAAACTACAGGCAGTCAACCGACCAAACGGCAGCAATAACAACAAAAAACATGCTGAATCCAACAGCAAGCAGGCAGCAGTAGGCAGTGGGACAGTGGCAAAAGTGTTGTGAAGAGGCGTTCTAGCATTTCAAATTATACAGCTCGGCTGGAAAGCGACGGACACATCTCAAACACACATAAAGTGTGGTCCGAACACAATGAAAGAACAACAAAAAAATTATGGGGCTTAAGGAAATAATATCTATATTTATGTAGCCATGCTTTTTGCATGTTATATGCAGATTTGAGTTATAAACTTTAAACTTGCAGACTACTATCATTCAAACTCCTTTGAAAATTAAATTTGGAATATGAATTTAGATTTTGTAACTTTTCGACCAAATATTGAAACAAAATTAAATGCTACTTAAGGTTCTCCCTAAATTTTCAGGATTTTATCTCTTCCTTTGAATGATACGCGTTGTCTTTTGTTGATTTAACTATCCAGGGCTTTCAATTCGCAAAAAGTTGGAAACTAGTCAAACGAACAAACAGCTGGTATAAATCGCATAGACTGGCATAATCAAAGCACAATCAAATAGAAATAAAAGACAAGCTCTTATACCACTTGTTAGAGACTGTTGTATTTAATGTGTACATTCCTTGATAAGAGAGTGATAAGCGATTCGAAAACAGTTATAATTATTTTTGGATATTGAAATAAATTTAAAATGCTCTGATAATAATCGTAGGAGATTGATATTTTTCACAACATTTAAACATTTTTAAGAATTTGACAACATTTGTACTAAATATTTCAAAACAGTATTTATTTGAATTACCTTCATGAAATTGGTTGAAGATTAGTTTACGGTCCCGTGAGATTTAAAATAATTATGTTTGCCTTATTAAATTTTAAGATATAGACCCGCCCGCCCATCAAGCGTTTATTTCAAAACCCTTGAAAAGTCATTTATGCACTTCTTTGAAATAACATTATTTAGTTAATTACAACAAATTTTTGGCGCCAATATATGTCGAAAAATTTCGTTTTTTCGTTAAAATTCTGACAAAAAATCAATTTTTAATATCTTTTCTTTTCCTTCGTTCATTAACTAGATTCATAACTCTTGAATGGGCAATATAAGTCAAATTTCATACAAATCTCCTTCCATAAATCGAATTTTCGACCAGGGCATAATACAAAATTTAAAATTTTACTATCGAGCCACAATTTTAAAAGAGTCTTTCTATATCGCATGGAGGAGAATAAAAAAAATGATATTACTCTAATGGATTTATTAATCATGAAATAAAATCATGGGATGCAGTCGTCTAGAGCCAAACAATAGTAAAGTGCAACAAACAAAATTAGAGAATTCATGTTTCAATGTATTTAAATAAAAGTCTATGCGAAGTAAATAACTAAGACTGTGTATAAATCTATACTTTTTACAGGTTTTTGAAAACTTTATGTTTTATTGAAAATATCTATAACTCGAAGTCTAACTCGAAGTTTGTTTTGTGTATTATGGTGAATCGAGTTAGAGAAGTTCCACTGTATATTCATATGTTTTTGAACCACCTTTTTTAAAGATCCAAGATCCAAGCAAGCGCTCATGCTACAAATTGCCAAGCAGCAGACACAAAAAACTTGTACATAATTATGTATTACTATCTATTAAAAGACGTTTAAGTCGCTACAGCCACTCTGCGCTTTCCCTGCCTCAGCGACCGAGTGTCTTCTCATTCCACCGCAACATCTTTTTCTGATTTTAATATAATTCTTCTTTGTTTTGGTACAAAATCTCCGATCGGCCTTTGGTTTGTTTTCATTTTTATCCACCTTTTTATAGCACATATAAATTTGTAAGTATGTGTGTGTGGTTGGATACGCTTATAAATGACAATTTATGCAGCAAAGTGGCGAGTAGGTTGCTATTTGTCGGCGGCTTCGCTCGAAGTGGAAGCAGAAAAGCTGGTAGAATGGGTTTTATTTAAAGTTGAGTTGGAGTAGATTCTCCGCCGTTGTTGCAGCGGCTCCCTGGCGCATGGCGAATGTGCTCACACTCGCATTAGCTATGGCGGAATTGAAGATTCTCCGCCGCGCTGCCTCGCGCTTCAGGTTCATGTATTTTTAATTTTTGTTTGCTAACAATTGTGGTATTTCTTTATTGTTGTTGTTGTTGTTCAAGCAAGCGCATCTATTTTTTAGCCACTTTGTCTGAGCTGCCGCCTTTCCTTCCACTCGTATGTAGGCGCATTTTATTAGGTCTTTCGTTAGGTGGTTTGTGGTTGTTGCGCTCTCAGACTTCGGGAGACTTGTTTTAATGCGAATTAAGTTAATTTAAAACCGATTTTAAATTAACTCAAATGGTCATTTGTGTCGCCCTCACACACACACAGCCGTAAGCACGCCTGCGAGTACCAGCTGGCATTTAGAAAAGTTGGTACGCTTGACATTTTTATATAACTGTCTATGTATTTATGTATATATATTTTCTGTTTTCCGTTGGCATGTTGGTGTCTTTCCCAGCAAAACATGTTAACGCGAACCAGCAGCTCGCTCAGGCGTGGGCGATTACTGCTAAGCACGTAAATCTAATCGATTTTGCTGTTGCCCCCAACCCTTCCTCGGTGTTATAACCAAGCTTGACCCATTTGACAGCACTATAAATACTTTCGAGTCTGTCGAGCAAATAAAACAATGACAAAATAATTGCAAAATATTTAGTGGCAAGTGGGCAGAGGGAACTCACTGAGTGTACTACTTTGTGATTGGTATGTAAAATAAGTCTTAAAAGAACTCCTGAAAATAAAGGTTTATGCTATTTAAAAAAAAAGTTTATCTGAAAAAAATAATGTATTTTTCTTAACTGGTGAATGAAGTATCTATCACAATTAAAATTTTCCTACCATTCCACAGTGGTTCTGCCCCTAGGCCAAACATTAAAAAATCCATCTCACGATTTTTTGTCAAAATTTATACAGATGTCCTCTAAATTGTCCAAACTTCCTATTTGCAAAAATCTAACGGCAACAACGAACTTGGATTTTGAAGTTATTTTAACATGTGAAATTGATTAAGACTAACGTGATTTGTATTTTTTGTGAAATTAGTGTTTTTATCACCTATTTTTTGTATCTTTTTTCTACGTTTTCAATGTGTTTACATAAAGATTTAATTGTGTTCCCCCACGATTCCCCATTAGATTTATTTTATATTGTCTTTATCAGAGTCTTAAGGTAATAAAAGTGCGGATGTATTTGCAATCGCCAAAAAATGAATGGATATCATAATTGGGCAAAGAAAGCTTGGGAAGAAGGATAAATCGTCGTTATTTCAATCTGTGTACGGTATACTAGAGGAGACATCATACGTTTTTGTTCTAATTATAATGGCTGTTGAATGGCAGTGAAAAAATTAACTGTATTAAATTGGTTGATAATTCGCTTTTTTCCTACATGATTTTTTTATATGATATTATTATTATAGGTTGAATGTGTGGGTTGGATGGGTGAAACTATAACGACAAATCATGTACAGCTTGTTTATCGCTTTTTTAATTTTTTTAAAAACCCTTACCGAAAGTTTTGACGCTCCAACTATTTTTGCACACCAAGAAGTTACACGATAGTTAGTCACCTTGTCTGAAACCTCATTTGGTATCGACGATCCTGACGGACCTTTTGGCGTTACTTAATGTCAGTTTACTGATCAATACATATTCATATTTAAACGCGAATGCATTTTTCAGCTGACAATAACTTTAAGCTAAGAACAAATCCTCAATTAATCTCCGTTGTCGATTAACCGCAATCAGGACAATTTGCAATTGCGGCAGGCGCAAAAAGTGCGCGTTAATAGCAACAACAATAAAGATTTTAAGTTTTGCCTTCATGCCAAAAACCACAAAGTTTATCGAGGAATTTACAATGCAAACTACATTTTAACCCAGTTCACACGTAATCCACATTATGACATTGCCAACATAGCTGATTTTCAACACAATTTAAATTATTAATTTACCACACGAAAAAATGCCACCAATTCACCAGGCAACTGGGCAGAAAGTGAAAAAATGAAATGAAATACCGTAGCAAATGTAATGAAAACCGAGCAAGCTTTGCAGGCTGTCATATAGAATCACGGTGTGGAGGGCTTTATAGAGACAATAGAGCAAAGTGTGGCAGCAACAAAGCGTGGTGCGACCACTAAGGCAGCAAACCAGTAATGAGGTGCGGGAGGTAAGTGAAACTTTAATAAGTGGAAGCGCACGGATGTATGCTAGAATGTGGTGGCCAACTCGATTTCGAGTTAGTTAAGACTTTTTCGAATTTTTTTGGGTGCCATCATTGGCAGCATGCCATCGTCACTTTGGTCTTTGGCTGCAGCAAATACAAATGCCACTCGTAACTGACTTTTACTATCCACTCACTGGCGCAAACACACACAGAGACATACATACATACGAGCAGTACATGCAGCCAGTCACTTACTTCATGCCGAAATAATGCCGAAAGAATTGAGGCGAAAATAAAACGACGACGAAGCCCCAACAGCAATGCAATTTAATGCATTTAAATGCAGACAGTTGGACTGGCTGACTGGCTGAGTCGGTAGCCAAATGAACAGGATACGACACCGATGAGAAAACCAGCAGCAACTACACAGGAGAATAACAACAAAGAGAAGGAAAGACAAATACTACAAGCTCCAGCGAATTAGGTGTATATGTGGGTGGTGGTGGTGGAGGTGGGTTTCATACTGAAGTTGTGAGTGCACTGTGCAAATTAAGAGTGGGCGCGAACGTGAGAGCGTGAGGAGCAGCTAGCAGTGAGAGTGAGTGCGCTGTAGTGACGCCCAGAGGCGATTTTCAAGTTAAATGACAAAGCGCTGCTACATTGCAATTGCCAGCAACAACAAGGAGTACGAGTCGAGCAAAATGACAAGAAACAAAAAGGAAAACTACAAAACGAAAAAGCAACAACACACTTATATACAATGTGCAACAATGTGTATTATTGACAAAGAGCGAAAAAACAAAGTTACTACAAGAAGAAGAAGAAAAAACACAATTACGACCTCAAAGTCGACACAAACAACAATGCAACGACTTTCCGACTTCCTTCCGACATTACGCAATTGCAATGACAATAATACAAAAACAAAAACAAACATATAGAAGCAAAGAGATAGCATCAGAAATAAGGGAAAACAAAAATAAGCACGCATTGCAATCAAGCAGAACAGAAACAACGAGTAGGCTGCAGACAAATACCGAGGAGTCTCAATAAGAGACTCAACCAAAAGACGACGAAAAAATGTGAGGGCATAAACAGAAAAAAAGTTGCATCAAAAGGACAATATAAGTATGTAAGTAAAGTAAATAAACGCACACACTTTCAATTAAAAGGAGCACTCACTCGCAGGACCGTCGTCGCTCGTCCACCCCGGAAGGTGTCACTATAATTCTGCACACTTGAGAAAGAACACGTTCGTCCGTCCGTGTCTTCCTTTCGTCTCTTATTTTTTGTCTGGCATGTGGCGCACAAAATGTAATATCAATTAACGCGCCGAGGGATATTAGAGTCAGTTGAGGCGAAGGAAATGGATGCACAGGAAAAAAACCTAATGTAAATGACAGGAATAATTGCTGAGTGGTATTACGGCATAGAAAGAAAAAGGCTTTTAGAAAACTGTGCTGGAATTACATTAAAGCAGGTAACCGTATGTGCTTCGTAGATGAGTACTGACCTACCTAATTAGTACTTGCAATTTAGTACTTATGTAACTGTAATTGTTGAATGGAACGAAAGTAGCTCAATCAGTTAATTTTTGTATTGCCTTTTGAAAGTTACAGTAAACTTCTAATTTCGAAATAGAAAACACTCGAGACTTTCAAATTATTTAGAACATTGGATTCCTACTTGTAGACTATACAAGTAACACTGAAAAAAGGCCCATGTTAGACAGAATATATTAAAAAATTGCTTCAACCATTTATTCTGCCACTTGGATAGTAGAATGTTCAAATGAAACTATTTATTAGAAATCAAACATATGAAGCTGTTTATCTCCCGAACTACTCGAGTTATCTCAGTCAAATTGGGTGACATTAACTTATTTTATGCTTCGATAATCATACATACAAGGGTTTTGGATCAGGCATCTGAGCTGAGCTCTAAGCTACCGGGGGTCGGCAGGTCCCAGATAGCCGAACGGCCTGTAGTAACAGGTTAGTTCCGAAATGCAACTTCTGCGACAGCGGCTAATCGTTACCGCCTTTCAAATACAAATTACCTTTTCTAAATTCCAGCACTCATAATGAGTTGCAAGAAAGGGGAGTCCCAGGAAACATGAATCAGTAACCAGTTCTTAGGGCCCTGCTCGGGATAATACAAATTACCCTTTCTAAATTCCAGGCGCGAAGCACTCATAATGAGTTGCAGGATTCGTCCGAGTATATTCGGAACCGGTAAATCATAGGACAGGCCCTAGGGAATTAGGCTAAATGCATGGTCCCCGAAGATATACCCGTTTCTGCCTTTTTCTGCCCGCCTTCCGCGCACACGATAAAACATATGCACATAAAATATTGATAGAAAGAAGTGGTGACAACCCATTATAGCTACTCAAAAGCGTGTTCCAGCAAAATCAACCTTATAAAAGAATAATAAAAACATCCACAATAACTCGAAGCATTCAAAATGATCTGGCCGATGTGTTGATCATCCGCTGACTACATGATGTCGAGTCGACGACAAATGAGCGAAAGCAGATGTAACAAAAAATATAATATTTTCGCAGATACATTTTTAAATGCAGACAGGACGCAGCCAAAAGTGCAAATGCACTCACATGTACACATCTATATATGTAGGTAAGGGCGCATTTATCAATACAGTAGTGTGTGAATGGCTATATCCTTGTCACTTGGCATGTCGTTATTAAACTCTGTCGCCGTTCCGCTGTCACATATGACATCATTGTCTGTTGGTCCTGTTGCACATTGCATGCATTGTTGTTGTTGTGCTTGTCGCATTATTGCCACTGCTCCTTCAGACTTTCGGCGTATGAAGAATAAGAAAATACTGCCTATCGCATGACTACTTCATTGTTATTATTGTACTTGCTGCTGAACATTGTTTCTGCAACTCGTATTAAATATTATTGTTGTTGTCGATGTTGCAACATTAAGTGTTTCAAGGAAGGCGACAACTTCCTTGCGCTGAGGATATGTCTGCACAAATGCCCGCTAGTGTGCGATGACAATGTCAACAATAACAACACATCAACTCTGTGTAAATGATGTGTTTGGAAATTTAAAAAAAGGGCAAAGAAGATCTGTACAGCGGAATCCTTATGAGAAGCTGCATTTACACAAGTATGGATTAAAAAACAATAAAATGGACTTGCACTGTTACAAAAAAGGTAAGCAACTACAACAAAAATATGTATACAGACAGAATAAAAATGTGCACAATGAGTCGCAAATGATAAGAGCAGATTTAATAACACACATACACACACATCCTTACATAATATATGTGTGGGTATGAAAAATTGTAACTGAAATATCCACAAATACATATACACACTCAAATTGTAGTGCATATTTACACTGTGTGCATTTAGGACATTTCCTGCACTTTCGCATCGCATAACCCTTTCATACATAACATAGGAGCATTCACTCAAGTGTGCTTTGCGTATAATATACTCTTACTACATTGCATCTCTGCGCTTATGCCTGCAAAGCTATTTTTGTTAGGCTCACAACAGAAGCGGCGTTGCTGCCACGCTTGCCTCCATTTGCCTCTACTGCCCGCAATTATATTACGGTCGTATAGGCTGGCTCCGCTCGGCTGGGCTGGCATGCCTTTGATGCTATGCTTGCCAGCAGCAATTTTGACACATTATCGATTTTTTTCTTTTTTCGTCATTTCCAGCTAGTCGTGCTTTTCTGGGAGTGAACTCGCAACGTTGGCATTTTTAGCCGCCAAAAGCGAATGTAACTTAGCCAAGAGAAGAGAACTCTTTAAAAGTTGTTAAAGCGCTTTCTGATATGAAAGAATACTATGGAAGAAGCTAAAAATGTATTTTTACGATTTCTTATTTATATTTATAATTTAAATTAAGATTTCGATTTGAAATATTAAAATCTACGACATTCGAAAGCGTAGTTTTGAGCTGAGATCTGATTTTGAATTTTGTAGGACAAAACAAAAAATTTAAAATGCAGTTGCCATAAGCCATCTTTTTGTGCTACATATATGAAAATTTTAGAAAACAAATCAATCAAAATTAAAAAGGTTTTAATAATTTTCAAGATACTATAATTATTAAAACTCACTGAAGTATAAATCCGTTTTTTACGGATATTGACGACAATCAATTGTACCATTGCGATTGATTTAACCTTGTTTTGTCATAAACATTAAAACAAAAGATAAACTAATTTGTGCTTGAGAAGTTAAGTTGGCAATTTCGATAGATGGTCTCCTTTATTCGATAACTTCAACTAAATATTTAGAAGAAATATAACTTGCAGAAAATGTTATGAAAAATCTTCTCAAAATAGACATTAGAAAGCTGCCAATAAATAGCTACAACTAGATCGCAATGATGTGATCCCTAGCTATACATATACGTAAATAATCTTGGAATATTTTTCTTAGGTTATATAATTTTTATTTATGTAAATACATAATGTTCTTCATTTATCAATTTTAAATGATATTCGTTTCTCCCCGAGCAGCATAACAAATATTAAAATCCATTTCTCTAGTATGGCCAATAACCCCGCAACAGGTAGTACAATTAAGTTATATGAGGAAACTTAGGTTACCATTAAAGCACAGGAATGATTTAGTCACGAACCCAATGTGATAGTTGAATTCTGCTTGACTTGTTACTGATGTGATTGGTACTTTTTAAGACAAATTTACTGAATTACACTTCCATAACACTAGAGAAACATTTGAGATAATAAACTGAGCATAAAACACCAAAATTAGTCATATTATTATTAGAAAAATATTTCAACAAGTTTAGAAATGCTTTTCAAATGCATTAATATGCATTACTTCTGACAATATTGTCCAGCATTTACTTTAGACATATATTATTTATTAATATATTATATAAATGCTCCTTAACAACCTGTTAAACTCTTCGTATTGTATTGCGTATGCACAGTGCACCTAATATCTGAATTCTTGCTTGTGATCAGATTGGAACATATTTAAATATATTCGCCAATTCCACCTTCATTCCTTAAAAAGAGAGTCCTCAGAGTCTTTATATTCTTTCTTGATACATTTATATTGTATGTACATATTTATTTATGTATATAAATATACAGTGGAACTTCCATAACTCAAACTTCCCTAACTCGAAGTTCTCCATAGCTCGAACTCTTGAATTGGCAACAGAAGGCCAATTTCATACAAATTTCCTTCTATAAATCGAACTTTTCAACAAGGGCATAATACAAAATAATATATTTTACTATCAAGGTAGAACTTTAAATGTTTCCCTCTATATCGTATGGACGCGAACAGAAAATGTGATACTACACTTATAGATTGCACAAATCGTGTAATAAAGTCATGAGATACGGGCGTCAAAAGCCAAACAATAGTCAAATGCAACAAACAAAATTACATAATACATGTTTTAACGTATTTAAAAAAAAACTCTATGCGAAGTAAATAAATAAAACACTGTTTAAATCTATATTTTACAGCTTTTTGAAAAATGTATGTTTTAATGAAAATTTCTATAACTCGAAGTCTCTCTAACTCGAATGTTTTTGTGGATAATGTTGATTTTAGAACAGAAGTGAATGGGTTTTTTGTATACATATTTATGTACACTCATATGTAATTTGTGTACACTCATGTGCGATTTTTGGGCTTGTTTACTTTTTTATTCGCTTGACAGCAGGTGGTAACGGTATTTCCTCACGTGCATTTGCCATATTATGGTCGCATTAAGGCAACAATATCATTGACAATAATACAAAGGTATTCAACAATGCAAATATACACGAACACACACACACAAACACATGAGCAGCGAAATAAACAGTTGCAACATGCAAACGCGTAGCGTAAAGTGAGCCGCCTCGTCGTACGCTACCTTGACCCCATTGCAAATGAGCTGAGCTGAACTAAGCACCGCCAACTGGAAGTAATGTAATGGCTCTGGCAGGCGGTAATGTCGGAAAAGTATTTATGTACTTGCTTTTATTGCACTTGTAAGCACAAGAGACGCTGTAAGCATGCGACGACAAACAATTTGTGCATTCAATTATGTTTGTTGTATTTACATGTGCATTTATTGTATGTATAATTTTTATTGTTGATACAAAACTAAGCTACCTTGGAGGTGAAAATAAAAAATGAATAGATCTTGCTGCACATTTAAGAGCTTAGCGAGAGTACTGTCACAAACAGAAGAAAGCATACTAGATTTACCATTAGCATACGGTTTATGGTCTAATTAACATTATTAAAATTCTTTAATATAAACTGTCAAATGCTGAACTTTCGAAAACTCTCGAATCGAATACTCTTTAGCTTTAGTCACACACAAATAATAAAACTTGGTGAATTATTATTGGATACTTATTAAAAGTTTAGAAAAAAAAAGAAAACATTAAAGACATACCCTGATATGCGAACGAATTGAAAATGCATACATCAGACTTATACAAAAAATGAATATAGTGAGCTACAAAATTATACTGGAACCCAATCACCAAATTCAATAATTTACGATAAATCTATCAGAAATCAAGAAGAAGTCTTGAAATATTAACCTTTTCGTCAGTACATAGTAACTTTTAGGTCTTTAGCACACCTAAATATACAAAAAAAAATATATATTACAAATTTTTTTTTTTCTTGTATAACTTAAAAAATCATATTCCATGCACTAAACGCCTGTCTAAAATAAAACATTAAGCCTTAACACATAATGTACATAGACATAAAAAAGGATGCGTAAATAGACAGGTTTGTTGAGTAGCTTTGCAACTGAACACTTGTAAAAATGTTAACACAAAAATAATATTTACATTTAATGTGGCAATGCGGTCATTAGTTGCCTCTGCTACGCCGCTAATGCTGATGGAGTTGGAGATGACGATGTCGTTGCCGATGCTTCTGCTGCATACTTTGTGGACAAATCAGAGGCACAAATGCGGCGACTGCGACCAACAACGAATAATCCGTAAAGCAAAGCCGAAAAAATGTCAGGTCGCTCGTCGGCTACGTTGACGTCGCTGCCGCTGCCGTTGCCGACAGCGCTCGCAGAAGAAGCGAAACAGGTAATAATCCAATAATCCGTGCACGCACACAACAAACACACACACACTGATACACTTTAAATGTAGCTAAATGAAAGCAGTAGACACGAAAAACCAAAAGCTATATATTTCTTCGTTACTTTTTTCGTGTTTTACAAACTAGTAAAACTGAATTTTATTTAAAATATTTGTATTTTTCTACAACAAACTTTACAGCACACGACTGCCACTGGCCATTTGGCCAACACTTATAAACCACATATTTCACAAACCTTTTTCTTACTTCTGCCACATTGGAATGCGTTGCAAAGAGGATAAATATTTGCATGCACTTTTCACTTTTCAAATTTTTCACAATCACTTCTATATAAACACACACGAAAACGTACGAATTTTATACTATCAAGTTATCTCTCTGGGAAAACAAATTTTCCTGGTTTCGTTTAAGGACTTTCCTTCCTACTTTACTATTTTTCGCCCGTTTTTCTTTCCACTTTGATTTTCAGTGACGGCTCGACGGCAACCTTCTTCGCCGCTGCTTCGTACTCGCGCTCGCTCGTGGAGTACACAAAAATTCTTGTTTTGCGTACACTTTTCATCCACTCCTTCGTTTTTCTCACCGATTTCTGATTTTTTCACATTTAATTACCGATACAATTGGAACTGTAAGCACTTAATAAAACGTTGATTTTATTTTTTTCACTTTTCAGTCGTTAATACACATAGCATTATGGTTATTTATATTTAATTGTAACACTGCAATTTGCTTAATTTCCAATTTCTCTACCACCACTTTATTCGACTCCACTTAGGCCACCGTCGCGTTTTTGTTACACTCCGTCGCTGCTGCTATGTCCGCGTCGCTTGTCGGACAAATGTAAACTGTTCCATTCAGGTATCGTTTTGAATTCGGGCTCGCAATGAGGAATATTTAAAACTAAAAAATTCTTTACATATTTTGATTGAAAGATATCCCAAACAAATTCTTTTCTTTATTATGTGTAAGTTGAATTATTGAATAGATGTTTTGATATTTATTAAATATTTATCAAATTAAAGTTTTGATTAATGAATAAATTTTCAATATTTTTCAGCAGTGAATACAACGCTGCTTGTAAGGTGTTTATTGTGAACGACACATTTCGTTTCAGTTGTCAAAGCAAGCAGTTGCCACTCTCTTTGAGAATTGAGAATAAATGTTTTTCGCAGCTTGCAAAAGTTATTTGTAAATGCTTGATATAGGATAAATAGTATGATATATAAAAAATGTTAAGTATTTGAAGATTTTCATTTATAACTTGCGGTATAAAATTAAGTAAAACACTGACGCTTCTTCTTCATATTCAGTATTTCAATATTACACCCTGTGTTGTAGCTACATTTTCCACACACCCTGTTAAAACTTCTGGTTTGAAACTTTGCTGAACTTTGGTACGAAACTGATGTTCGTTTTCTATTTTAAGGTGCTTGACTCGAGTGGAACTAGTTTAAACCATTCTTGTAGATTCAACGCATTATATTTTAAATTAATTTCAGTAGCATTTCCTAAATTGCAGTTACAGCTACAGTCAACAAATTAACAACGATATGCACCAAAAAAATCTTTTTGTCCTGACACCAATATATCTTTAATCTGGTAAATCATTTTCAAACTTTTTCTTCTTATTTCATTTTTAAAATGATTACCTAAGCTTAAATTGAGGTCGGTCACGTAATTAGCAACGCAGTTTTTCAATACTTTTTTTATCCAAGTAATTTGGGTAAATTTTTGTAAGTATCGTTAAATATCTCTAAAAGTATGATTTTCAATCCTGTACAGTATTTTAAAACCCACTAAATCACAGTAAGCGTCCCACGCAAGAAAACACTTAGTATAACCAAGGCTAGAGATGACGAGTAAATAGATCAAAAAATGCCCCCAAAAAGCAGCAATTGAAATTCGCGTGCATATTTTGGTTAAAATGATAGTGCGCCATCAGTTGAAACTGACATAAGACGTTTAAGTGAAAAAATTACTCTTTGACAGAATTTCTATGAAGAAGCCACATCAAGAAATATCGTAATTGGACAGTAAAGTAGTGATATTTTCGGATAATTAGACTGTCATCAGATGGAAAAACTTACGTTCGGCGTCCCGAAGTTAAGTGTTTGAAACCAAATACACTCTTCCCACACTGGTACTCGGCGGCGGTAATGTAATGATACGGTGTGTTATGTCATGAAAGGGATTTGGGTCATATGGCTCAGCACCAGTATGTTTCTATACAGAGAAATGCAATACTTCCATATTCCCAACCAATAGGCCTGTCACTTGGCTCTTTCAGCAAGATATTGACCCAAACATTCCGCGGGGTCAATTAAACAATGGAGGAATTATGATATGATTTCTTTATTAGACTGGCCTTCATTAAGTCCAAGACTGAACCCTATTGAGAATCACTGGGAACAATTGAAAAAGAAAGTTTCATTGAACGAAATCGGACATTTCACCAAACAATTCGAAAAGGCAAAGATGGATTGGGAAGCAATTTCAAAAACATATGTGAGAAGTTAATTGAATCAATGTCCAGCAGTTATTCAAAATAAAAAACTTATTATTATTTACAAATCAGTGAAATGTCGGTTAACGTAGTTCCAAAAGTTTAAATTATTTTAGTCAACCTTTCGACTATCAATTTTTGAATATCATGTTGAGCAGCGTTGCTAATTCGTTGACCGTAGCTGTATTTCAAAATATGAAAATTATGTTTTTAGGCATTCGAACATATTTTATTTTAACAGTTTTATTGAAAAAAGAAATAATTAGGAATGCGAGTAATTAAACGAAAATGTAATATGAATATCAAAAGAATCAGCATAAAATTTTAAATATTTATATATATATTTCGATAAATAAAGCTTATTTTTGCAATAATTTATTTAATATTTTATTGTAAATTATTATTTCCTCTTTAAATATGATGTTCATACTGGAAATGCGATTGCTATTATTTAATTTGAATTTACTTAAGGAAAGAATATTTTATTTCAGTTTGAAGAAAATCTATTTATATAAACTTTATGTTGTTACAAATGTAATATTATAAGTGTTGCCAAGAATTTGAGTATGGAGATCACGACTGTTTCTTCACGATCCTCTTTAAAGAGGGGATGTTCGACAAAAATATATTGGTTTGTGATGTGATAAACGAAAGAAGAGAAGGCTGTGTTTACAACTGCTGAGTAAGTTTAGCTTCGCTCATGGCGTTACTTTCACAATTTTGTCTTTGTCATTCAGGAGTGTGGTTTAGCAAAATTTTCTTAACAGCGTTCCAAGAATTTTTTAATAATTTTTTTATAAAAATTTGTATAATGACAAAAGAACTCTTTACGTTCTTATATTCTTCTAAAATTCGTTATGTAAGTATTAATCGAAATGGGCATGTAAAAATGAAAGCTTCGTAAGAGATTTTTTTATTTATTTAATTCGATTGATTGTTTCAGCTATATTATTCATTCGTACCCCTAGGTACATGCTTACATACCTAGTTATATAAAATGTTCGATGTTACTAAGCTTTCAGAGCTTCTATTAATGACAATTCCTAAAGGACTTATTTATTCTATATATATTATATATTCTCAAAATATTCGTTTGAGTTTATTGAGCTAGACTTACACCCATTAAAGTTTATAAAATACAATTCATAATAAAATAGCTAACACTTTCGAATTACTAGCTAATAAATACAAATACATACATATATATAGTATTGTGGAATAATTTTACCCGTACTTGAAAACTTATCGTTTGTATCGCCTTATATTTATGCTCAAAACCATATCCTAAGCCGTTAGAAACTAAACTAATTACAATAACAATAACATAATACTAAGTAAACGTAATATCACTAGACGAGTACGCCTTCTGTTGCGCACTGATCATAGAACGCCTCCGTCGCCCCAGCAGCGCGGCCGGCCAGTGGCTGGGAGTAGCACAAATTGGAAATGCCAAAAACGCAAAATAAGTTAAAGGCGAAATGGAGCAGTGAATCTCAGAGAACACGCTCGCCCAGCGATGGTGTACGTTGCACCAACAACGAAGCGGTCTTCGGCAGCGTTTCACTGAAATCCGTGCTCAGATCGCTGGTGTGCTTCGTGATTAAGCTGGTGTGGGCGACTTTCAGGGCAGCGGTGTTGGCGCTCTTCTCTTGTTGTTGTTGCTGTTGTTTTGTGGACGCATCTGTGGATAAAGGCTTTTGTGCAACACCATGTGGCGCCGCATCTGGTACAAGACGGCGCAAGAGGCCACCCACACAGCCCCAAGGGAAGGTCCTGCGAGCGCAATCAGAGAAAAAGGGTTTAATATATAAAATATTTATAGACGTTTTAACCGTTATTTACCATTTAAGCGAGAGCAGCAGTCGTATATAACCAGGTATGATTGTAATCTTTTCGTTCTTCTTTATTGCTAATATGATGCGATCAGCTACATCGTTGGGGTTCAATGTGGGCACCCATCTGAAAGCAAATGACAGATATTGAGTTTGGTTTTTGAGTTGAGAACGAATGAAACCGCCGCTTTTGTGTTACTTACCTAGCATAAACATCGTCGAACATGCCGGTTGCCTGAATGAAGAAAGGGCAAATGCAGGTTGTCTGTATATTACTGTGACCCAAGACATCCAGTTCCAAACGCAGGGCCTCGTCAAAGCCAACCTGGTCATGGAATAAGTTGAGATAATTAAAATCTGATAACCATGTGAAACCAAAGCTTTCATATCCTCTACACAATCAATTTCTATAGTCAAGTTTAAATTATTTAAGTTTAAGTATCTCTATTATCTAAGGCTACTGTGCTACTTTTAGATAAATACTGCACCCATCTGAGAGAAGGAATTTAAAGTAAAAAACTCTATCGAGAAGCTTTAAAGCAAGCATAGTGTTGCCGTAGGCATACCTGTCTGGGAATTAGAATATTTGAGAGAGAGTGTTTTCAAAAGACCGATAAAATAGCAGAGTAAATCTTGATGTGTAACAGGCATTATTCTGATTATTTTGGCGACTATTGTTTTTCCCTTCAAAACAAGTATTCGAAACTAAAATTATTCTAGATACTTACAGCTGCAAATTTGCTAGCGCAATAGTCGACCAGTTTGGTGATGCCTACGTGACCGGCCAAAGAGGCTATAGTTGCAATGTGTCCGCGGTCATGTTCGATCATTTTAGGTAGGAATGCTTTGGTGGTCTGCGGAATGAAATATAAAAAAATTAAGACTATTATAAACCAATGCCTGTGTAATTCAGCAACTCACCCAGAAATGGGCCATAACATTGACATTGAAGGAACGTTCAATGAGATGATCTGGTGTATCCAAAAGATGACGGCCAGACACAACACCAGCGTTGTTGATCAACAAAGTTACCTGCAAAATATATTTAATGTCAATCAATTGTTAATTTCTTCTTGCGGAGTGTGGATTACATGCATATATATCTCAAAATATTCTATTTCAGCTCTTTTCTTGTTGACGAAGTGTTTATTGTTAGAAATGTCTACCGGGACCCTACTCGAGAGCGTATAACTGTTGCTGCTTCTCTAATTAATATTATTATCTCAAATCTTCATACTAATTAGCTAATATTTATTTACTGCAAATAAATATACAAACAAGTTTTTGTGCAATTACATTTTAGAAACTTGCAACAAGTTCTACAGCACATACATACAAACGTTTTGAATTTTGGACATTAGTCTACAGCCATTCTGGGCGTGAGTTCATGGCGCATGCGTGCCGGTCAGTCAGCAATATTGATGTCAAGGCGAGCGTTTTCTATGCATTTTGGAAACGTTATGCTAATTTATGTTTATTTGTATTTTTGGTAATTGTGCAATCACTGTCGGCTATTGCGTAAGTTACTTGTAATTTTTGTATGCAAAACGAGGTGTGTTTGAATTGTTGCCAGCGACAGAAGTGACCGTTGAATGGATTTTATATTGTTTTTTTCTTAGTACCTATTACACTTTTGAATGTGAAATGTGAAAAAAGTTGTTACTTAACAAGTTTAAACTAAAAACTTGTGTTCCCAAGGAAGCATATCAGTTCAACGTTATATAATATATTCTGAACACATTCTAAATTTACACAGAGATTCCCAACTACGGATTCAATTAGTAAAGTAATGTACAGATGCTTATATAACCCGGCGTTAAGCGTCTTACTGGGCAAAATATATGATATTTCGGGAAGGTTAGTAAGGTTAAGTTGGTCTAAACAGTAATTAGAAGTTGATAACCTCATAAAATTAACTAAACATATTAATCGAAATATTTACGAAATTATCAGGAGATCCCAATTACATCCATAACGGGAAAATTTCGAGGCACGTGAGAAAAGACCTTCTCTTAAATAATTCAGTCAGTTTGACGAGAGAACATTTCGGGAGGATCAAAAACCAAACCGACCACAATACGTAAGGAAAAATCATCTTCCTTACCTCAAGGCGGATACCGAAAATTACAAAAAAAATACACCTTATAATAATTAATTTCATCACTTTAAACAATTAAACTGGTTGGGAGTCAACTTCTGCTGTCACTTAAGGATTTAAATATCGCTTTCATGTCAGCATGAATTCACTAAAAAAATACTTCACTTCAATTAACAAAAGGTAACATTAAACATGGCTCTTGAGAGGCCGAGTGATGTATGTTTAAATTAATGAAACAAGTTCACGTTGTACACTTCCAAGTTTATACATTTATATGTCAGTGGTATGTATTTGGATATCCAAAAGAGGGTCACAAGTCAAGTTGAAGTACAAGCGTGCCATGGTTGTGCCAATTTATGCTCTTATTCGTAACTTCTTCAAGGTCAGTAGAGTAAAACGGGTAATTATATGTAATTCTGTAATCTTAATTTAAGCTATAGGATTTAGGTACTAAAAACGTTTCTTTAAATGCAGAGAGTTGATTTAGAATGTTTTTGACAGACATTCTTCGGGATATGCAAAAACGATAAGTCAAAAATTTTTAAAATCCTCGAAGAGTGAATGTGTCGTAAACTTTATCAGATATTGGCGATGATTAATTCGAAAGATTTCGAAAATCGTTTTTACTTAAATAGAATCCTGTTGACAGTTAAAACAATCAATGCTGTCAATAAAAATTAATTTCCTTTGTGAATGAAGTGTTTTAAATAAAATAGTAGAATATTACAGATAAATCATTTTGTACTGAAGTAAGTGCTTTAAGCAATGCGAGATTTATTGGCTTTAATTCAAAATATGCCCCTCAAAATTGCTCTTAATTAAGACTCAATTATATCGAATTTCGCATTGTGGAAGAGTTTAGAATAATATAATCAATAATATGAGTTCCCTATTGATGAAGAATCGGGAGATTTGTCTGAATAAGATACTAGCGATGTATGAGCCCGGTTGGAAATTGAAAACACTATTCACTGTAATTTGAGTAATGCTCTTAAGCACCTAACTTTTACTTTAATTATTTGTTTTTTTTCATTCAAAGAACATAAAAATACTAATTCAAAATAAAACATATTTTTTATCTATTTTATGTTTTATATTTGTCTATACTACTTTTGCTCTACTTACATCGCCAATTTCACTTCGTATCACATCAGCTGCCTTGTACACTTCCTCCTTCTTGGAAATGTCGACAACATATCCCTTGCAGTAACCGCCTTCCGCTTCAACTATTTCGATGGTCTCCTTGATGCCTAAAATCAAAGTATATTTGCTGTAATTCAAGGTGCTATTATATTCCTAAACAACCGACCTATTCCTAGTTATTAGTAAACAATAATAAATAATCTACATTTCGTTGATTTAATAATAAAAATTGTACATATATTTATAAAATTCATTAAAAGTTTTTACTGAGTCTTAAAAAGGTCTCAAAAAAGTATAATTTCCTCTTTCTCTTTACCCACCTTCTTTATTAATATCCCACACGACTACTTTGGTACCCATTTTCCCCAAGCGTTGCGCGAGTAAACGACCAAGGCCATTACCTCCACCTGTTATCAGCGCGATGTCTGTATTTAATTCTTTCTCTGGGTAACCAAACGTAATGTAATAGAGATCCTGCAAAAAAGAGAAAATAACTGTAATGTATACTTTACATAAAATAATTGTTTTTTAGTACATAATAACAAAAAAAAAACTAAATTAACTAAATTTAAATGTTTTTATTTCAAACTATTGTTAAAAGGGTTAATTTAACTTTAACAAACTCAATTTAAATTTTATGTTTTTATCATTTTAAATTAAAAAAATCAAAAAAGTTAAATTAAAAATTTCTTTCTATCAAATCACTTTAAATAATAAATAACAATAGTAAATACAAAGTGATAGATTTTTCATGACTTTTTTTCCACAGCTTTCTACGCAGTCTGAAAAATATGACAAAACATACAAATTATGTGCTTTTCGAGTCATTTTACTAACAGCGGGTTCGTTGCTTAAGTCTTCAGTTTCACGAGTAACCATCGCATGCTAGGTTGAACGCTTTAATAGCAGGAAATACATTATCCCATGAGTGATTACACCAAAAATATGAAGGAAATGAATATACAAATAGATATTTTTTTGTCTGTTGTAATTCTAACGTTGGCGAATAATCTCAAAATCCATGGACTATTGCACATCAGAAATAAAATGTACGCCAATAAAATGATTTGCATGGCAAAAATAATTACAAAAATATTTTTAAATAAAAAAGTTTAAATGTTACGCTTCAATAAGCACATAACATTTACATACACAAAGCGAAGGTTGTGCTTTGTAATAGAGCAGAGGGAGGAGCAGCACGAAATACTCTGGAAAATGTTGCGGAGACATTAAACCTACACTTTGTGTTGCGAGTGACCTTGAGTCGTTGGTTGAACTACTTTTTTGTTGTGTATTTTTAATATATTCACTAAGTTTTACACAACAAATCTCAAATTATGATATGTATGACTTTCTGGTACACTATATGTAATCGCAAAGATTAATGCTTGATTCATTATTATTATTATGCCATTTTGCCATTATCATTGAGTTAAGCATGCGTGACAAAAACATGTCAGCGTTCACTTTGTGTCGGCAGAGGACAGTCTTCCGTTGTATTGCGCTTATGTATGTATATATATGTGGGTGTGTGTGTTGTTGCTTTGAGCTCTTCATGGCAGACAGTTCGCAGACGGCTACCGGCGCTGTCTCAGTTGGCGCTTTCAGTTTCCGCTGTTACCGGCTAAAAAGCGTGAAAACTTTGTGCACACAAAAAGCGGCGATACAAGCAACAACAACAATGATGTACCATTTTTGCTCTGCTCTGCTTTGCTTTACTTTTAATGAACATAAACACGGCCGAAAGCTCATACCGCGTGGCATTATAAAATAATTTTAAAAGTGCAGACATGCATGAAAGTACTCACAGTAGCTCTATATGTTCACATTACGATGTGTGTGTGTCTGTGTAGACATGCGCAAGCCGCCGCAGCATATATTATTCATTATTAATGTCAAAATAATTGTCTTTGCCACTTTGACAGTAGCGTGACGCATTTTAAATTGTAGCAGCAACAACACTACCTAAGAGTGTGTGAGGCGAGTGATGAGTGTGTTGTAATAAGATTGTTGGTTGTGCTATTAAATCCGTTGAAATTACTTTGAAATGGGTTTATCCCTAATCGCAGGAAATTGCGCAGGCGCATTAGTGTTGGGTACACAAAGAGTACTCTATATAACAAATTTTGCGACATTCAAATGAGAAGAGTGTTAAAATAAAAAGTGAAGGTGAGTAACATTAAAAGTTAAGATGTATTTTCTAAAATGTGTATGTTTTAATATTGCTAGATGTTAGTTCGTTACCATCACTGTTAACGATAAACTCGAGAAATTAGAGGGAAATGAGCTTAAAAATTGTAGGTTCACTTCTAAGTCAACTCAGCACGGATCGCCGTAAAAGATTGTCGAAATTCACTTTTCCACTAAATTTGGCTCTCTATGGATTTTTTATTAACGACTGAGTCCAACTATTGGAACGAATAACTATGTCAGCCATCACCTTCTATATACATATGTAATATGCTTATAGATTTTTGCATCAATCGTTGACACGCTAGTATCCAAAGAATATACATACACTTATGGACAAAATAATTGGTGTGAACAGTTTTCACTTTAATAAGTATTTTTTATTTAAAACAATTTTATATTAAAAACGTTTCATTCTGAAACTTAAAATAATGAATAACTTTCAATAAAAATTCTTTCTAAGCAAAAACAAAAAATTGAGTTTGGTCCATGGGTTTTTAATAACACACATACCCTCCATGGTTTTGTATTAGTCTTCCAATTTTAACCGGCATGGATTGTATTAATTTTTGGCCGATTTCCAATGGACTAGCATTCATAGTCACTTTGGTTCCTGACAGAATTCATTCTTATTTAAAAATAAACAGTCTGAAAGTCTCCTCTTATGGGCACACCACAAGTTCTCAATCGGGTTTAGATAAGAGGATTGACTAGATCATTACATAAAGGTCACATTTTCATCCATGAACCACTCAGATACCACTCTTGATGTTTTAGGTCAAATCTAAATTAACGGACCATTACTTTGTCAGGTGAAGCATCCCCACACCATTATGTTACCGTCACCATTATGTTACCGTCACCATGCTCAAAAGGTCCCTTTCTTGCTATGAGAAATATACGGCGATCATCAACCACGAAATTTGTTTAGAAATCAACATTGAGTGAAGATATTCAAAATTAGTTAGTCCAGCTGAGGGAAACCATCACTGAATTTGCATGAAAAATTACAATTATTAAAATTCTGATTGTTGTTATTATTCTTTATCGTCATTATACCTGTTGTTGTACTTACTTAATACTTTTGAGTCATGCTTCAAATGCACACTGAAAACACCCTAGTGAAAAAGCACCGGCACGAGCCAGCAAGCCAAAGCTAATTGCTGGCGCACACACTACTACTTTGTACACATATGTATGTAAATATATATAAATAAAAACAACAAATGAAAACCGCAAATCACTGACAGGTGACACAAAAACAGACTCACTTGTTTGTACACTTATGTGTGTATGTTTGTATGTTAGCATAACAACTTTTAGTTTCAACGTCGTACGTGAAGCGCAAAAAGCTTTGTGTGTCACTATTTGCGGAGAAGTGCTACATAGTACTTCACATATATGTCTGTACAAACAAAGATCTCGAACAATGACTTCTGAAAATAATGCAAGCATTCATTCAGTAGCCATATTGGGCGCACAAATATTAACAATCAACTGTGAAGTGAATAATAATGGCATGAGTATGACAGATTTGACAGGGTTGCATTATATGTGCTATATTTGCATAGTCAGGTGGTAATTATGTAGCTTCTACGTGTGCGGCGTTTGCATTGAAATCTGTTACATTATATTTGAATTCTTTAAGAAAGCGTGAATTAAATGCATTGGAGTTGGAATTATTGACAGCATACAATATTAATCACGAAAATATATAATACTATAATGAAATAAATTATGAAATATTTTTATTGGAAAAACTTTATAATTCTCCAAAATCCGAGTATTTATTTATATATTTAATATAATAATTTAACATGAATATCTAGAAGGTGTTTCTAAACTATCTTTGGGTCGGTAAATATGTATTTATATATTAACACGGAGTTACATAAAGTTGGGTATTTAAACACAAAAAATGCATAATATTTACAAATTGTCTCGATATATTGAATTTTCGCCCAAATGTGTATACTTAAGGAAATTATTCGGGTCACTGTCATTATCTGTCTTTCTGGTCCGCCTTGATATTTTTTTAGTTTAATCTATACTACTATTATAAAGAGGAAAGATTTGTATGTATGTTTGTAATGAATAAACTCGAAAACTACTGTGCCGATTTCAAAAATTCTTTCACCGTTGGAAAGCTTCGTTCACCCTGAGTAATATAGACTACTAGCAGACCCGACCACACGTTTTTGTGGCTAAGGTATACATTAAATTAGTAAATTTGTCAATATGGTGAAAGAAATCTTACGCATAAAGAAGAAAGCGTTATAGCCGGTATATTGATTGATATACATTATTGTGGATCTGTATTAAGCGTAAATCATCATAGTTTGTTAAATTTAAATTTTTTTAATCGTATATTGAAATGAGTATGTAACAAATTAGCAAATTTCATAGTTGGCTCAATCTTGGCTTCGATGACGATATTGATTACCTTAATCACAGTCAGTCTTGTTCTATTGCAAAGTCGAGGTTAATTTATATTACGAAGCATGATGACAACTCACACTAATTCTAATTGCATAGTGAGTGTTGACAGTTCAGGTAATTTTAAATAGTCTGTGGGAGAATTGACTACTTTATATTGGTTTGTAGCTGTGTCAATTCTCCTGGAACGAAATTCTAAATTGTCACATTGAGGCCATTGACATCTTTGATTTTTACCACCAAAATAGGTAATTCAATCATTCATTTATGGTTATTATATTGTGATTATTTATAGCCTATGACCATTTCTAGGTTATCGTCTATCACCATACCAAATTTCATCAAAATCCGTTCAGCCGTTCAGGCGTGAAAGAGTAACAGACAGACAGAGTTACTTTCGCATTTAAAATATTAATAATATGGATTGCTCGAATCTTAACTTTTTGGAAATAGTTCCCTGGCGATGGTATCAAAAAGACTCCGTGATGGAGAATCTTAATCTGAAACTGAAAATCGCTTGCAAGTCATTCTCTTCGCATCGCAATCCCGTGCGAAGCCGGAGCTGTCTACTAGTATATGTATAAAAGGATAAAAAACAGATTTGAATAAATATTCCGAATAAATAAAATAATTTTTGACTATTAAACCCGGAGTGATTGATAAATGCAGTTAGCTTATATTTTCATGTGTATCTCTTTTTGATGTCACAATATACAAGTAAACATTTAATCCATACTAGGAACATGTTTATATATTGTGGCAAGTACATACGTACCGACATGCGACATGATGACATATTGTGGCACGAAATGTTATGAAAGCGCATGCGCGTGTGTTGGTGCCACAAAATATGGAGCATTTTCAGTAGATTACGAACATTCTAAGTCAAAAACCAGTGCAACAGCAAAACCTGCTGCACACAACACAAAAAAATATGCTGCGTGCTTGGAAAATATTAGCGTTTTCGATTTTAACTGCATTTGCATTGGATTGAAATATATTTATAGATACATACACACATTCATATGTGGAATATACTTTTATTTTATTTAGTATTAATTTAAAATATTTAACTTATATTTACATATACGACCAATATATATGCGAAAACTATTAAAAATAAAAAAAAATTTTAAACAGTTTAAATAAAAAAAAAATACATTTATTATATTATTATTACAATATTACTAAATTATTTGCATAAAACCATTTAATTGAAGGAAGCCCTGAACTATCAATCCAAAGTAATTTGCCAGTCGGAAGAATGCAGTGACAATTCATAAGCTCCCCAAAGACTTCTTCCAAGCAACAATCGCCCTCAGCAACATACGTGCATACCTAAGCTTGCTACTACACTTACACTTTGGCCAATTGCCGAAAGCAAACATGCCATTAATCACTCACATATACACCCTCTCTCAATTGTCGCGCTCAGCGATGTAACGGCAACTCTGCCACAGTCGCACTCGTTCGGTGTGGTGTTGATTTGACCTTCTGCATACAGCTACCACACGAGAGTGTTAATATTGCAAAAATTACAAAAAAACGCCATAAAAAAGCAACACCAACAATAAAAGTGTTAATAAAAACAAGAGTAACACAAACTTAACAACAATAAAACAAATAGCGAGTGCAAGCGAAGCGCAACGGCTAAGGCTTCCATGGATCAACCGCAAGCAGCGGCAGCAACAGCCGAAACAATTGCGGCCAAACAATGCAGCCGATGGCGATGGCGATTGCAACGGCTGTTGGTCGGTCGTCGGATTGAAATGCTCAATAATGCCAATTACAATAATATGAAAAGCGGTTGCCAATTGGCGTAGAGCGTTAACGGCAGAGAGAGTAATAATCAATTTACATTACACTCGCTCTCAGTTTATTTAAAGCGCGCTCTCCAGCAATCTCACTTTGAAGTTTACGACAAAAAAGCATGGGAAAAGCTTTCAGTGTGCGGTTGAGCTGAAAACATTTTTGTTTATGTGCAAAACTCATTAACAATAATAATGCATAATTAATGGGTTTGCGGTAAGTAATCAAGTTCCTTCCGTCTATTCGAGATATGTGTTTATAATTCCTCATTTTTTATTTTTTGTTTCTTTGCATTGCTGTTTAATTTTTCATGCTTAATTTGTATTCCGACGTCTTCGTCATTGTCGGTACGGTATTTTTCATTGATATTTATATGCTCTATTTCATATACTACCCGCTGATCTGAGAGACGTTCCTCGAACAAAATCTTAATAAACTTTTCTGTAATGGTTTTGTAAATAAGAGGGAATATTATATAGAAAAACTAAAGAAAAAAATATTTCAATTTGAATATGTGCCAAAAATGACCCAAATCGGGCGGTAAATACGATTTCTACAAACATTTTGACTGTGGCGTCATCTAGCGGCAGTTTTGCTTCTATATAATTCAATGTAATAGTATTTAAGTGATTACTGCTATTAGAATTACATCATTTTACTTAACTATATTTTCTTCTTCTCGATTTCATAAAGCTATTTTCATTTATTTATTTCACAGCTTTTCAGATTTTTTTTTATTTTCGTCATTCGGCAACATGGAAGCTTTTTCGTATGCATATTTACATTTGTTCTATTAGCCATTTTATCAAATGCTCCGAAATAAGGCCAATCTAAGACCACAAGTGTTTGCCAAACTGGCATGAGAGTGTCTCTGGCTTCTCGTCGCTGGCTAATCGCCGGGTGTTTGCCTGCTTGCCTAGCCGTTTAGTAGCCGGCAAAAGTTGAACTGGGTCAACGAGCCATTCGTGGTGAATGTTTTGAGTATTTCACAGTATTGCGGCAACAACAGTAACAGCAGCAACAACTATGTTGAATAAACTATTAGCAGCATCAATATCCACACACACATTTGTTGTTGTATTTGTTGTAGTGCAATGTTGTTGCTTTTACAATTTGTTGTTGTTTTATATTGCTGTTTGCGTGACTACAATGTTTCCAACCACTATGTCGTCACGTTGCCGTTCAGCGGAGTTCACGACTTGACACTTTGGCATTACTCAAGCAATAGATACCACCGGCCGAAACAACAACAATAACTATAAAAGCATACGAAAAAGGCGGTGGCGTAGCATCGTTCATTTGCAAATATTTCACATTACATTACATACACAGAGAGATATATAATCTTTCTTCATGCAAATGTAAAAAATATTGCTCAATAATTAAATGCTTTAAATGCAATTTATTTCTTTGGCTATTTTAACAAAGTATAAATGTATGCATATATTTACATATATATATATATATATATATATATATGTATATGTTTGTGCCTGTGCATGTGCCGTAAGCAGATTTGTTTGTAAATATTTCTGAATTTGCATTTGATTTCGTGTAAATTTTATGATTTTCATTCAAAAGTTTTGCTGTCAAACAGGTTTACCTATTGGATTGCTAATTTTGCAGTCTTACTTTAGATTTCTCAATCGATTTGTTGTGTCAGATGTGTCAGCGTGCTGTGGGCGCGTGCACAGTAGTTGACTGGTGGTTTTCTGCCACAAAATGCCGAAGACTGCTCTCTTGAAAAATAACACAACAACAACAGGTGCATCGTTAATGAAAATTCCATGCGAAATTCATAAATTAGTTGTTCGGGAATGCTTCACATATTGCAAATAGAAGGAACAAAGACGGTTGTCTTATTCTGTCTGTCCACAAATAGATAATGAAAGACAGAGTACAAGAAGAGTCAAGTTATTAAATTTCTGCAGCAAAAAATTTCCTGATTATCTGATATAAAAAAGAGTTGACATTCAGTCGCGATCCCATCCTAAAGATAGAACTCCCAGTGACTTTGAGAGTTTAACAGAAAGGCAAAATGAACGGAAGTGATCACGCAAGTGATCCTGATATCGACACAATACTGTCTGATATACATAACTGACTGTCTGATATATATATATATATATATAAATTAATGAAAATAAGTTCTTTTTACAGTTGTCATTAAAGGCGGCATCGGTCATATCTGGGTGATTCTTAGCCGATTACTTGAGCTTTCGATAAATATTTTTTTTCAAATTTTGTAATGTACAAGTATTCAAGTAAACATTCTGAAAATTACAAGTCAATCCGACGTAATTTTTATACTCTCGCAACCTGTTGCACAGAGTATCATAGTTTTGTTCACATAACGGTTGTTTGTGTCACCAAGAAATATAAGAGTTAGATATGGGGTTATATATACATAAATGATCAGGATGACGAGTAGATTTGAAATCCGGATGTCAGTCCGTCCGTCTGTCCGTCTGTCCGTGCAAGCGATAACTTGAGTAAAAATTAAGATATCTTAATGAAACTTGGAACACATGTTCCTTGGCACCCTGAGGAGGTTGCTTTCGAAAATGGGCAAAATCGGTCCACTGCCACGCCCACAAAATGGAGGAAACCGAAAACCTATACAGTGTCATAACTAAGCCATAAATAAAGTTATGAAAATCAAATTTGGAACATAGGATCCCATTAGGGAGGGGCACATTTGGATGTAATTTTTTTGGAAAAGTGGGCGTGACCCCGCCCCCAAATAGGTTTTTTGTATATAACTCGCAAACCAATAAAGCTATATAAGCCAAACTTTCTGCAGTCGTTTCTTTTAGCCATTTCCTTATACAGTCCAAAAATGAAAGAAATCGGATAATAACCACGCCCACCTCCCATACAAAGGTTAGGTTGAAAATTACGAAAAGTGGGTTAACTCCCTAACGAAAAACGTCAGAAACACCAAATTTTACATAAGAAATGGCAGAAGAAAGCTGCACTGAGATTTTTTTACAAAATGGAAAATGGGCGTGGCGTCGCCCACTTATGGGTCAAAAACCATATCTCAAGAACTATTCGACCGATTTCAATGAAATTCGGTATATAACACTTTCTTGACACCCTGATGACGCGGGTGGAATATGGGCGAAATCGGTTCACAACTACGTCTACTTCCCATATAACCCAATTTTGAATTCCATCTGATTCGTTCACTTTATAATGTATTCATAAGGAACCAATGAAGCTAGCGGAATAAAACTTTACACAAATACTGTATTTGAGCTGTGACATCACTTGTGGAAAAATTGTCAAAATCGGACCATGACTTTTCAAGGCCCCTGATATCAAACATGAAGAACTCAGTGCCTAAGGTTAATTTTTCACCGAAAATATAGGTAAATCCCTCAGATATTTTAATGTAATTCATTCCCTCTGAATTTTTTTCTTATAACAGTTTCTCTCTGTACCTGAAATGGTAAAAATCGGGTCATAACTTCCCCCAGATCCTATATACCTAATTATAAGTAATATTAAATTAAGTGATCGTATAGTCTTCGATACATTGTATCTTGGTGGTGAAAATGAGTGAAATCGGTTTAGGAATTACCTCAGTCCCCATATACTATTTATGATGATTTTCGTTATTCTATTGAACTTTATGCCGAATATATGGGTAGAATTGTGTTGTCTTTATAAAAATACATCAATAAATTGCGAGAGTATAAAATGTTCGGTTACACCCGAACTTAGCCCTTCCTTACTTGTTTAAGTTACAGGCGTAATTATAACGACGCGTCAGAGCACTTCAAACTAGTAGGCCGGTGTGGCACCTTATTTTACTCAAATCTTTTGAAAGTCGGTGACCAATTGAAACTCGCCATTTAGAACTATAGAATTCTAAAAACACACAAGGGGGATATCTTTTGACACACAATTTTAGTAAGATTTCCATTTATTTATTTAAATAAAGAAAGAAACGTTTTTTCATCACAACAACACAACAAAAGTATAATAATAAAAAAATATTAACTTAAATCTTGTTTTGTGCAATATCAAGTGTTAGACAATCTCACATATATTCCATTTCAGTATTCTGTTATTTATGGCTGCCTTTGGATTGCCCTATATTTGACAGTGATTGAGCCACGAACTAGTTTCTTAAAGAGAAGAATCCTCTGCAATGATTGAATACTTTCCAGTCTCTTGTAATTTTGCTCCAAGTTTTTTATATCTTTTAGAATCCAGTCTTTTCGCAATATTTTTAATTGACCAAATTGTTTCATAAAAGGTACTACAAATTTTTTTTTTCGAATAGATGAGTCCAAACACATTTAATACTCGTACATATTCCGTACAGAAAGTGAGATTACAACGAAAGGAATGTATGTACATCGAATGAGACATTATTGGACAATGGCAACCAAACCAAATGGGACAAAGAAGAACTCAAATTGAATTAGTAATAAAGCAATCAATCTGTTGTTATAGAATATATATGAACATTCTGGAAAATATAAATTGTCGGAACAGTAATTAGCTAACGTAATTAAGTTATTTAGCTTATTTTCAAAGTCATTAAATAATTAGAGTTTACCGATTACACTTTTTTGCATACATACATATGTACATATTACATACATCAGTTATTTTTTGCAGAAAACGTTTATGGAAAACATTTATAAAATATGTTAACAAGGCAACCTCGGTGGGGTCATTGAGTTCACACATGTCGTTAATAAACCACATTTTCTCGATGCGCGTTCTCAGTTATTACCATATGTGGTTTCTGATTACATGCGGTTTTAATTTCTATGAATAATCTAAGCTAAATAAAACTGAACCTTGAACGCGCCACACAACGACCTTCCAGTAGTGCAACTTTATGAGGCGCGTTGGCATGAATTTCATGACTCTGTTCGGCATTCTACTTACATAACGCGCACGCGTTCGTTTAAATATGCACTCGTTACCATGAAGATATACGCGCATTTTGTTAGATAATAAAACGACAATTGAGCGTTCACAACTTGCAAGCTTGCGCTACAGAATATGGATTAATAACTTTAAATTGCATTAAATAGCCATAACAGGTTTCACAACATTTTAATTGTTTTTGTTTTATGTGGTTTTTATATAATATGCCCAAGGTAGTAATCGCACAAGTACGAAGCTTGAATTACTCAGTGTTCTAGCGCGGTAAATGAACAGTTGACAGCACAGTTAATATGTGCAACAATAATTCGCAATCGGATGTGATATTTATATAATTATGCATTTAATAAATTTTGAGAGAGCCTACAACATTTAATTCAATTTGAATTACTTTTTCTCAGTTACAGCTTACTAATAAGGCATCTCCCGTCTCATAGGTTAACCACTGTGTATTTAAAAAAAGTTGGGAAATTATTGCACAACAAAATAGTTTTCGACTAATTATAATTAATATTCATTTTGCTTTCATGAAAAAAATATTCCAATTACTTTTTTATAATCTTGCACTGGTACGCTGTAAATATTGTGAAAAAGTTGTCGCGAGTTGTTATGAAATGTATTATTATTTGCGTACTTATTCTCGGTTAATTTAATAAATAAATTTATGTATTTACTTTTTAAGGCTACTTGGGTGAACATGTGCATGTACTACATGTAATTAAACCATAAGTATAATAACATTAGCGTTATTTAAGACTCACTTAAATAGATCTTACGTAATCGCTTAGATAACTAACTACTCGCTAACTGCTATTATGTTCGTTTAAACTAGTTTTTGAAAGTAAACGAGAATTCTTTTACTGTTATACAATAAAAAGAAGGCAGTTCACTTTTTTCAAACACTGGAAAAATCGAAAGATTTCGTTTAAATTTTTTACTCTGACAGTAATTATCTAATTGAAATTTCTTATTAAGTTTGAAATACAGTAGTTTTCCGAAATAACGAATATTCGTTTTAACGAAAACCGCTTATAACGAACAAGCAAATTTGTTGCATTGAGTACCATAAATAACGAGCATCGAGAATTTGTAAGTACTCAGTTTAACGAACAACATGAAGAAGACATATGAAGCAGAGAGCAGCTTCGGGTATGTTCGAGTGTGTCCAATCACACTAGCTTAAATTCGGTACGAGTGTGTCGTAACACTCTTCAAACACGTGTTCGATCGAGTTTAGAACCCGAAGCGAAAATAACGCAAACGAACAATCAAGACGGTCCTATCTTCGAGTGCAAGCAGCAAACTCGAATTTTATGTATATTTTATTTTCGGGTGTGTCGTGCACGTGTTGATTGTGATCGACACACTCGAGTGGCACTCGAAGACCAAAAAATAATAGATAAACATACGTACACACATATGTATGTATGTTGGCGTCGGGATGACGCGTTCTGTCTTAGCTTTTTTGGTTGAAAAATTTGAATATTAGACGTACATAGTACATATTATAAAAGAATAATTCAATTTAAGAATAGAATTCACTCAAAACTTATTTTATTTATTAATTCATAAATCATAAATAAAAAACATTTCATTGCACTTAAATATTTTAATTTTTTTTAAATCACAAATTTCAGGTGTAGACCAGATAAGGTGTTTGTGCCATTGGAAATGTTCTCACAACCCGAATTTTCTATCGTTGTCATTATGAATTATAAAAAGTAAACAAAACAAACAAAACCAATAATCGTTGACAATCACTACGCAATAATAGCATGACTGCCAATTACATACATACATATTCTGAAATTTTGTGCACACTCGTGTGTGACTCGATCACATTCAATACGATCGGGTTAGAGTGCCAGCTCGTTCACAAACGAGTGTCAACTCGGCACTCTGTTAAAACAAGCATATATGCTTGAGTTTCGAGTGTCGCGAAAGGCTCGTTCGTTTTGAACATGTCTCCAAGCGATCAATACGTGTATTCATACCGAAAAGTTTAATCAAACAAAATCAGAGTGGACATTCGAGTGTGCACGAAAATGATATATCCGTTGCAGCTCTCTGATATGAAGAAAGAGAAAAAAATCAAATAACATCGAACCAGAATTAAAAAAAAAAACTGGAAAAAATTCAAAAAAAATGTTGAATTTTATAAAAAAGTTTAAAATTATTGATCAGAATTTATTGGATTTGAATTGTTTTGTTATGGTTTTTCATTTTTTAACAAATAATTAATAAAACAATATATTAAACTGCAATTTACGGATATATAACTCATTTTTATAGATAAAAATCTAAGTGAGTACTCGAATTAACGAAAAATTCGATATAGCGAATAGGCCCGACAATTAATGTGTTCGTTATTTCGGAAAACTACTGTATTTAAAAAGAGCTCTAGTCTGCAACAAATCTATATTTTTTTATGAAATCTCTGATCTAATGAAACTTTGAGCACAGCGCACGCTCGAAAACTTGAACTAATTAAAACCAAATCAGTTCACATTTGCGAACTGTTCCCGTTTTCGAATACTTAAATATTTACAATATATACAGTTGAACTTCCATAGCTCGAAGTTGTACGAGTATACAAAAGAAATATAAAATGCTAAATCAAAGAGTGAATAAAAATGCAAAGGAAATGTTACACGTTTGTTAAACCGATTTTTGTCCATATTCATATCAGGTCAGATTGCATAGAAAGGCAACACTATAATGATATGTTTTGAAAAATTGGACATTCATTTGTTTTATATATTAGGTAAGAGTGCAGCTTTTTGGGGCTTAATTACATTACACTGTCAGTCTTTTATAATCCTGCTATCACGTTTCATCTCTACGTTCGATCCCTTGGTACTCTTAATGAAACTACTTATTTCCTTTATGCTTTTTGTGGACGTATGGATTCCAAGTGCCCTATGTCTGGTTTGTGACAGGCCCGGACATTCACAAAGAAAGTGAAATATCGTTTCCTTGTACCCTTCTAGTTTGCAGGAACGACATATATAGGGCAGACCCATTTTAAACGCATGTTCTTCAAATAGTCCGTTAAAGTCGCTGTAAGTCTGTATATGCTTCTGCTGGATCGATTTAATAATTCTATAGTTTTTATTCCATCTAAACCAGGCCATATCTGTTTTGTTATTTTACATTTAGTTATAGATTTCCATTTTTTGAGTAATTTGTTCAAAATTTTTGTATCTCTCTCTCTCTTGATAGTTCCTAGTGGGCATGGTATTCGCTCCGCCTCCCATTCCTCTAGAGATGCTCCAGATATCCCCACCTGAAAGCCACTATTGAAGGCCAACTTTGGGGGGGACTAGTCCGATTTGTTTAGATTGTTTTTGAACTGGTTCAGGATACCGCTATGTTCATAACTCTTACGGTGCCAACAACATAGTTTCTTTATTCTTATAGCAGAGCATTCTGCTACCTTTCGGATGAAGACGCCTATGGGCAGTGGGTGCAGGATAACATTAAGCGCGTCAGACGGCCATGACTTAATCACCCCAGTAACCCCTGCACAGGCTGCCCTCTGTATTCCATCGAACTTCTTGATGTTATAATGTTTATTTAGTGCTGGTCACCAAACCAGGCCACCATGCATATGTTAGAACTGGTTAAATCACGGCCATGTACATCCACATGACTATATTTGGTTCAAGGCCCCAGTTCTTGCTGATTATTCTCTTTTTATTGGGTTTTCAATATTATCCAATTCTCCTATATATATACATATTTATATATACTCGACCAAAAAATATTTACAGTGGAAACCAGATAATTCAATTTCCTATTATAAAATTTTCGTGAAACTACATAGAAACGCTTCCCAAAGGGATCTTTTCACCAATGATAAGGTGATATCTCCAAAATGATATGACAACAGAAGTTAAGCGTATTCGGTTTCATTGACTAGTTTTATATGGAATTTTTCTTTAATCAAACTTCTAATGCAAACATATAGTTTTTTTAAGTGACTGTACTCCAGTAAAATTAGTATAGAAGAAATTACATATAGAAATAATTATAAATTGATATTTGTAAAAATAGTTATTCACAATTGATTTTTTCCCTTTTTAATCGCAGACCTGCAACTAATATCCATAAGTCGGTATCTGCCGAGCACATAGCGCTCAATGTCGATTACGCAAGTCATGCAATTTATGCGCTTTTGCGTCTGCTCTGCCTTTGGCATTTAAAGTTTTTTTTATTTTTGCAAACATTAGCAATTTGAGCAGCTCAAATACTTAATGCGGCTTATTAAGCCGAAGCGCTGAATCGCTTGCTTATAGTCGACTTTAGTCACACATGCGCCTCCCTGCATGACTGTTACGTGTATGCCGGTGTGTGTGTTTGTGTAGGTGTGTGCGCGGCGCACTTGTTGCAGACAGCAAACAATGGCAACTAATAGTGCCACAAACAATCGCCGCTGACAAGCGGCAGTCAAGTCAAATAGACAGCGAGTATTTCGCACTGATTCATGGAGGGGATTGAGCTTGGGAGCGGTGTATGTGTGTCAGGCAGCTAAAATTAAACGCTTGTGTGCTCTGGCATGCATTAGTTTGTCAGTTTATTGTTATTCGCCGGCTAACGCTGAAAACACCACAACGATTTGGAGGTAACAAATTGTAGGAAAATCTGCAAATCAGCATCTGTCAAAGGTTGCAAATCTTACAAAAGCAACGCATATGAAAGCAGCAATGTGTTGAATTAAGTTGTAAACAATTCACGCAGCGACAGTGTTGACAAATTATTTTATAAAACAAAAAAATGAAATTTTAAATGTAGTAGGGTCCGCCATAAACTGCCCAATTAAAACTACATATTTTCGAGCTGCTTAAATTGCTAATTGTTATGCTAAATGAATGCTGGCCAAACTTTATCTCTGTTTTCGATCTTTCGCGAAGCGAGTGACTGGAATATAATTACACAGCTGAGTAATTTGCTTTAATTGAAAGAAGAAAAGTTGAGAATTACGCAAATGTTTCACAATACTAATATATATAAGTATGTATATACATACAATATCAACTTGTGAACTTTTTTATTTTTTTATTTTTTTGTATTTTGGATTCTCATGTATCTGTATCGAGTTGACAGCCCTTTTCCGAATAGAAATGCGGTTAAGTGCATTCTCGACTGTAATAAGGACGCAATGAATAGAATCTACTCAAACGGTTTGTTGAAAATTGAACTTTATTTGTTGGAAAATAAGAGAACACGAAAACAAAAATTTACAGAATAAACAAAAATAATTGAATTACAATAAACAACTCCATCAATTGCACAAAGAAGTAGGAAATATCAAATATGAAGTTTCATTATGGCTTCCTTATGACTAAAGTGGCTGCTTACTTATTGCTTTACAAATTATTATTTTTTCAAAACATATTTGTTATATTACTTATGTGAATGAGAAGTGAAGAGTGAGGTGGGTTACAACCCATTCTCGAGAGTCACAATGCAAAGCCACCGCAAACAAAAGACTTAAGTAACGAACTCGTTGAGCAACTATTCCTTCCGCATAAACACAGAACTTGGTAGTTCTACGGAAAAGTACTTGATAATGAGTGAATTTGAACGGCTTTGGTGATTGAGTAAGCCAATGTTTATATGCAAATTTTGGAGGAAAATTTAAATTTATGTATGGAAAATATTACCAAGGTAACAACACAGTAATACTTGCATTCAAGGCACACAACTGAAGAAAGAATAAAATATTATAATATAATAATAAAGAAATAAAAACTTTATTATCAAATATATAATAAGTCACAACTGTATTGTTGGAGTGCTTAATGCTTAATAATTTATGATTTGGTTTGAGTTTATTTATATACACATAAACACTATTCTTCAACAAAAAAATGTATTGTAAAATGTACCATTTTTTGAAGTGCTCTAATGCATATTTTAACAAACTACTAAATATTATTATAATCTCTTAATATAATAGATAACAATATGCCTAAATCTGATAATATAAGTATTTGTAGATATGACTTGGAAACCAGATATGTCTTAAGCAATGACAATGTTGGAGCTCCAGAGCTTTTAAACTCCTCCTAGGTGCTGTTTGCACTTACAAGTTCATATCAGTTAGAGCGCGAAGAACACTTCTGTGTAACTTCCTTGTATATTATATATGTATATACTATATATATCATATTATATTTTTCATCAATGAGTGCTACATAGTAGTGTAAACCAAAAAGTAATTTTGTAAGATATCACTTTGTTAGTTTAATTCACACCGAAAACTTAAATATAAAAAAGAGCAAACTGCCGTTAAAATATGCAAGCAAAATTATTAATTTATTTTTAATTTGTGTACAATAGAAATAGAAAACGCCAGCAACTCTGCCATTTCGCTTCATTCGAATACCTACGAGTGCGAGTACGTATAGCACATGGCGGACCGCATTTATGCAGCGTTTCCCTTCACACTCTTTACAACCACAAATCGTTAGACAACCATTTACATATTACGCACACAAATGCTCCTTTGGTATTTCCCTTTTCACTACCCATTTTAGCCGATTCGCTATTGTTTCACATCCGTCAGCCAGTCGCGCTAGACGCGCTTTGAGATATGCGAGTGGTAAATCTCTATTGTGCTCGTGTTAAGTTGTTGTTGCTGCCGCATAATGATACTGTTATAAAAATAAAAAACAACAAAAACACAGCGCAGTTCCCATTTACATGCGGAGGTATGCGTGCCTGTGTCTGGCTGCCTCTTGACCAGCATTACAACACTTTTTGCGCGATTCGTTAACGAAAGTGAGTTTTGATTATTTACCGCCGAAAAAGCGTTCGTTGTAAATGTGGATTAATGGCGCTTGAAAATGTGAGTAAAGCAGTTTTTACACTCACTTTTGTACCTTTAATTATTAGGTTGGTTTTGTTGTTGTGAACTTGAGAAGACCTTAAAGTGTGCCGTATGTTGCTGTGTGGTTTCGTATAGATTTTGGTATGAACGACTGCTTTTATTGAAGTGGCAGCATACTTCAAAAGGGCGCGAGGTCTTAAGCATTTATTTGAACTATAAAAATTGTAATAAAATAGCAGAGGAGCCACAAGAGCCGAGTGCGTGAGCATCACCCGATGAGGTCAAAAGTGGTGTGTTCAAAAATCAAGGTGTTTTTTTTTTTAAATCGGTCTCCCCTTTGCAGGCAATTTGAGAGTCTCTGGCAGCAAAGTGCACCTCACAATATCTATCCGTCAATCGAAGACTACTAAAGCTTGCAATTATTTTCACCTGCAAGCTCAGACAGCTCAGAATAAAAACATAAAAAAGGGTTTATTATTTGTTTTAAAATATTAAATAGAATAAATTTATTTATTTATTGCCTTGCGGCAGATGCAACTGCACTCAGAACATTTAAGAGTTGTTTAGTGACTAAATATATATTGCATATGACATACATATATTTTAGCATTTGTACACATGAAAGGGAACTCAGAAGCCACACTCGCATTGCTGGCCTTCACATTTAATTAGCCGTTTTTGTTTTATGACTTTTTATGTCTTACAAACTAAGCGCTCGTAGTAAACGCTTTATTGCTTTCGGTTGTTTTTATCACTTTTAACCGCATCTAATATGCACAACTCTCGATTGCTCAACTGCAGTTTACTTAGGTGGCATGCATAGTTTTTTCAAATGAGTGATGGATTTGTTTGGTCTGACAGCCGGACAGAGTGTCAGAGGCGCTGTCTAAATAGCAATCGCCGGTTCGCATTGACAGGGGAGTGGAACAAAAAAGTTTTTGTTAATTGTATTGCGAAATGTCATTGCTTCGTTAATTAATAACGACACAAGTAAATATGTAGATATTGGCATTGCGTGTGTACACAGGGTAAATATGTGAAATAGTTTATGATTACTCATACGCTCTGGTAAGCATTAGCTATTTGCATCTGCATTATACTTCTGTATCATAGTACTAATAAATAACTGAATAACGTAATAATTCTACATATTAAATATTTCAGTTCATCTTTGTTTTGTTATTCTTGGTCGACATCCGGATTTTAAAAGTTTTTTTGATACATTAATATTCATAAAGTCGCATATTTATTATTTTTTGAATATGCTATATCAAGTACACTAGTAACATTAAATCAATGAAACCCGATAGGCTTGTTTCTGGAGTTGACAAATATAGACGACTTAAGGCGATACTCACTTTCCCAACTTTATATATAAAATTCTTCTGTACTTGTGTATGTCACTGAAGTCCTCCTAAACGGTTGGACCGATTTGAATGAAATTTTTGGTGTGTCTTCAGCTGGATTCGAGAATGGTTTGTAGTCACCATTCGGTCCAATTTAAATAGTACATTTAATTAATTTTAAATTTATAAATGTTTATGATGTTTTCTATTTGTTAGATGGCGCCATTGTTACTGTATAGAAACCGCCTAAAGCTATATGAAAATTGTTTTTGATTGGAAAATGTTTTATAATTGATGTCGCTACTGTCGGGGTACCATATCTTCAATCCAATTATACGTACAGTGGAACTTCTCTAACTCGAATTAACATAATCCACAAAAAAAACTTCGAGTTATAGAAATATTCATTAAAACATAATGTTTTCAAAAAACTGTAAAATATTGATTTATACAGAGTTTTATACATTTACTTCCCATATAGTTTTATAAACATTCGTTAAAATATGTATGAAATTTGACTTCTATTGCCAATTCAAGAGTTCGAGTTATGGAGATCTTCGAGTTATGGAAGTTCCACTGTATATTAATTCTAATTATTTTAGTATGACGTTTCATTTCATACTTTGTTTAATATCATCATAGCTAGTATTTTATATTTTAATTTTTTTATTACCACTCTGCTACGTTGATTTTTAGAACACGTTGAAACAGAGAGCTAATAAATTTTGGAATTGTATTTTTTTTGATGCATATATATATACGTGTCAGATTTAGATTTCGTGACTCTATGCAAGTTATCGAGTAATATAATATCAATGAATACTGGTAACCATGTGCTGGTAAATATAGACGCCTTTAGGTGAAAGTTCCTTTCTGCGCTTCAAGAATTTTTTTTTAATTTCAAATTCTAACTTTATAGTAATTTATTATATTTGTTATTTGGGGTACTCAAAAGTTGTCAAAAAGTTATCAATCATAATAAAATTTTGAGAAAAAATACGATGGTTGGGAGCAACACGTTACAATTTTGTTGTGTTGAATTTGAAAAAAACTGATTGACTGAAAAACAAAAATTTTCAATATACAACGAACAGAACACATAGCGCCCTACGTCATAATTGTGTACATTTATTTTGTAAGCTATCCAACAACAATTCTTTTAAACAAGTGTGAAAGATTATGATTTTTCGTCAATATATGACAACTTGTGAGTACCCCAATTATATATAATTATTATTTTACAGTCATTTATAAACGAGTGTTAGCTCAGCTTATAGTTTTAAACTTTTCAGATTATATTTTAATAAAAAATCGAATAATTAAGGTCAGAACTATCATTCCACCTGCTTTGCTGGAGTTTTATAGTCTTGCTGGTATTTAGTCAACCCACTAGATTAAATTCATATATAATTGTTTTCAAATTCTTATATAACAATGAACTAATTCATAAAACATGGAACCAAATTAGATTTTGGATTATAGTTTTAAATATAAATTATTATATTAATTATAGTTTTAAAGATAAAAGTTAGTTCACTCGTTGTAATTAACTGCTAGATAAAACTTATAATTTTTAGAAATTATTATGACATATCCAAGTAAATTTCATTTAAACACCCACTTTTCGCAATTCATTTTAAATCGAAACAAATTCTATTACACAGCTCTTCCATCACTTAATCCTACATTTGTTCACAACTCACCTGGATTATATAGCCGATGGAGCAAATGATGAACCACAGGAAGTCCCTTATGGCATCCGCCCAACCCCAAACGCGGTTGAGAAAGGATTCTGTCGGCGCAGATGCGGTTGCCAAATGACCGTTGGGCAAATGACCATTTGCTGCACTGCCATTCGTTTGCGCATTGTTGTTATTCCCCATTTTCACAGTTATTTCAAATTTACAACTTTTTATTGATATTAAGTTGAGAGCACAGAAATTAGGTTCATTGGTTTATTTCAGTTTTCGATGCCGAAATCAAGAATGTTTTATTTTATTTGATGTAAACTACTAGGAAAACACGTTGCCAGATTATATAAAAACTTCTATTCACACCAAAAATGTAAGGAAAACCACTTGCACAAAGCACAGAATTTAATAAGCGACAAATAAAACCAAAAAAAAAGTAAATCTTGTTTACACCGACTGCGACTTGAATGTTTCGCAAGGAGTTTTGAGAAACGCACAAGAAAATCACAACAAACCAAGTCGATGGCGAAAAAGAACTGTTCGCCTTTGCGCGTAACTGTAAGTGTATGTCAGTGTGTCAGTGTTTGGCTGTTTATTTATTTTCCTCCAACGATTTTTCGTTAAAGCCTGGCTGTTTATGGACGTAGGAGCTTGAGTTTGATAAAAATTCGATATTCCGCGCTACACGTCTGCTCTGCTGAGCGTAAGAAACTTGTGTGTTCGCTAAATCGCTTCGAGTGTCGCTTGACTTCTCCGCTCGACTCACAGCGCGCAGCTCATTTTTGTGAGGCTTTCGATTTTCTCGACCACAAAAACAACAAACAGTGTACAACAAATAATAGCCAACAAAAAACAGTTTAAGCCCGCTGCCGGGCAGTCGGCGCTTGGCCAAAGCTTAGCTCAGCTGTTCAGTCGCACGGGTGCAGCGGCAGCCGAAGCGTGCTTGCTATTGCTGAAGCTTAAGCTGGCTGTGGCGTCGCAGTTCTAATTAAAGTCGGATTTTGACGTCACACAGCTGCTGTGTCTCATTATAGCATTCCCCTTACCTCCCTGCCTCTCCGCTGTGTTTGTGTCTGCTTTACACGCTTCACTTCACTTTGCATTACAGTTTTCATAAACATGCTTTTGGTTTTGCTGCCTCTCTTTTGTCTTCAACTTCTTTTTCTAATTTTGCTTATCATTTTCTTTTGTCGTCATTCGGCACAGCTGTTGGTTTATTGGCGCTTGGACTTTTCGCGCCAAACGCGATTGCAGGCAATTGGCGGTGGTCCGCGAAGTGGCTTCACTGGCGAAACCTTCAAGGTTGGTTATTTTGTATTCCATTTTCCTTTCATTTCTTCAGCGTGGTTTCTTTTAGTTTCGTTTTCATTTCTCTTAACTGTTTCCTATTCTGCTCTTTTGTTTTGATATGATAATTGATAATTTTAACACCTTCCCTGTCTTTGCCGTAATCAGTCAGGCAAATTGTTTCCCATTTGCTTTCCTCTGTTTAGTTTTCGTATATTCATTAGTTCATTTATAAAAAGTCTGTAATTTCAAATCGTTTTGTGGCATTCATTTGGATGTAAGTATTTTTGTCGGAAATTCTTGCAATATCTTATTTATATTTCCTAGCATTGTTTATGGATTTTGAACGATCGCGGGTTTTATCCTTTGCGTACTTAAGGAAAGTTATGATCTCATCAGGCTTATAAGGTCATTTATGTGATTATAGTATGCTTTAATATTAAACTTTATTAACCAAATCGTAGTCTTAAAGTAGATCCTTCGTCAGACCCAGTAGGCAAAGTCTATAAAACTCTAAGGGACTTGTTTTACTTCTTTCGAAACTGCTCTGTATGACTATGTAATGGCAGTATCTATATACCATGGTATGGTATAATGGAATTCCTATAGAAAACTAAATTAAAATTGTACTTAAGTAGTAAAAAAAATTATGCAATCACAAATGTCAAAACGAAATGGCATACAGTGTTAGAAATACCGGAGATTTCTTCAAACAGTGCTCTATTATAATTTCTCTTATTTTGTTTATTAAATGCGCAAATACTTAAAATATTGAAAATCTAAAAAAGGATCTCGTTCCTTTGAATTGTTTCAGCATAGCAAAATTTGCATTAAGCACGACAGTCGCCTCAGTCTTTAACACGTCGTTCTCAAGAGTTGGGCATCTCTGTGTCGTCGGCGAATTTTGCGAAAAGATTTTTGGCCTACATTCTTACAAGATCAAATAGTCCAAAGATGTGTAACCACTGGACCACCAGAATCGTGGTATGTTCGTGAATTGGGCTGAGCAACAACTTCAAAATGATCCGGATTTCCATCGTCAATAAGCAAAATATGGGTCATTGGACAGGTAGCAATCCTCACGTACTACATGAGTCACCATTGGATGATATGGGCTTGGGTAATATGTGGTTCCAACAGGACGGCGCCACAAGCCACACAGCGAATGTCTCATATCGAACGTCAAATTGTATCAGTATCGGCCGATTTATACTGGAAAACCTTCGAAAATGGGGTTCAGTGTCTGGACTTCTGCAAGCGTACCCACGCGTGGTGGCCAAGCAATAGAAATCGAGTTCCATACATAATGACATCGAATGTGTTTTCACATAAATAAATAAATAATTTCATTGATATCCTAAACCGTTTGTTTTATTTAAGTAGTAGAGCTCTTGGTATTCGAATAATCGACTAACCGAATTGACCGGATAGGTCATTATTTGAATAATGATATTCGGTGTGCAGTATCCGGATAGTCCTAAGCTGTCGACTATTCGATTAACCGCTCATTTCCGACTATTCGGTTAACAGTTCGTTGTCGACTATTCGAATAGTGGAAGTTCATTAAATTTCTAATTTTATTGAGAAAAAAATGAAACACATGACAAATGAGCACAATTGACATTTTCACAAATAAAAACTAACAAAAATCAGAGGCTGCTAGGATTTTAAACAATTTTCATTTATTCAAATACTCACAGCCCTCAAAAACCCTTTATATATATTATTTTGATTTTCGCAATTGTTTCGCAAAAAGGATTGGTTTTTCAGATATACTGAACTCAGTAGCAATATGTAATAATAAACTTTGGTTCTAGTAGTAGTAGACCCACAACTATAATGCGACTGTCTTACATAATGGGAATATTATTTATAAATAATATATTATCAGATAATTTTAATATTGAGCACCACATCCAAATAGACAGCTCTGTATACAGGACTACATCCTCTAGTTAAAATTCTAAAGCTCCAGTTACCGATGCTTGACTTGACCTAGAGAGACTTGAGAACTGTCAATGGGCCTTGCATGTATTTGATTACAGAACGCATGACTTGACTTGAAAGTCTGTTGAATTTAGAACTCTAAGTTACGTTGACATTTGAACTGCTCTCCCTCTCTCACTGCTTCTCTTTTCATTCTCATTATGACACTATTCCAGTGTTGCCTGAATGTTTTCGGTTAAAATTAAATATGTTAAAATTCTAATCTTTAATATTTATAAATCTTCAAATAAAGAAAAAATAAGATAATTCAGAGGAAAATACCTTTTTCACAACAATTATTTTTTAATGTGTTTAATAAAAAAATCGTTTATTTTATTTATAACGCAAATACTTGTTTAACTTTAAGTGCAATAAACAAATAAAATCAAATAGGTACGATATGAGGGTAATTTTTACAACAGAAACATAACTATTGCGAATCTCTGCAAGAATTTGTGGTGATCTGCTCAGAAAAAAAATATTTTGCGAATTTATTGTAAATGTTCAAATACAATTTGAATAAATTATTTATTCACCTATCATATATACGCTTGGCTGGCTCCAATTTATTACATATTGTAACAATTCCAAATATCGAAAAACTGAACTACGTGTGCACGTTTCTTTTGTGGTATTCTGCTCAAAGCTATATTCATATATTTATTAAAGAGTTTTCTTTCAAACATACAATCTTCACGTGTTCACAGAGTTCCTAATAGTGAAGATTTTTTTGTATACTAGTTTTAAAATCTTCAATCTTGGTGATATTTTAATTTAAAAAACTTAGTTTTAAAGCTAAATCTGAACATCTGGCAACTCTACCCAGAAACTATAATAATAACAGCTTAAGTTGAAGTTGTGTGAAGTATAACTGCATCTAAGTTTTCCAAGCCAAATTTTTCGCAGCTGAGTCAAGTCAAGCATCGGTAACTGGAGCTTAACTCTTGATTTATCGATTCTGATCTATCTATCTCTTCTGAAGTAGTCAATATGCTACAGCTTGAGAACCCACTAAATACCGCCCAATCAAGCAATAGTGTTTCTTTTAGTGAAAAAAGCGTGAAGTTATTACTATAATAACGGACTGAAAACTGTTTTGCATCACGTATTAAATATAATAAAAATAAACAAATGCAAAAACTAGTTCGTCTCAGCGTATCTATAGTTTTGCATAAGTATCTAAGGCAGGAGGTCAAAAGTAATATAATAATAATAAATAATATGCAAAATAAAATAATTTAGAATTTATTAATAGATAAACATGCTTGTGCAAATAACCGTAAAATATTCTAATGAAATTCGCAATTTATACATTATTATTCAGAAAAAACGGACAAAGCTTTAAATAAATTTCGAGTTGATTTTAGCGAATATATAGTTTTGTATTGTTCATTGCATAACCTTGAATTCAAAATCGCAAAAACAGGATTTTTCTCCATTTTGTATTAAATTTGTTTTTTTTTTCATAAATTTGTTTTTGCTTATTTATTCAAATTTAGTGGTGGTGCATTTAGAATATTTATGTTATGGCGTCGTTGGTTAAATTTAGTTTGACTCATCTCATGCTCACGTGAAGGCCACGACTTTATATTCTTGAAAATATTTTAATTTAGTCAATTAATTTAAGAATAACTAGATTGAAACCAGACAAAACCTCGATGTACATGATATTGAGAGCTCAATACGAGAAATTTTGCTTAGGCTTTAATTATAAAATACCCACGAATTCGCATTGGAGCAACTAGTTATAGTATGGAAATGGAGCTGAAAAGAATTTCTAAAGTCGGTTTGATGATGTGAGATTTCATTGAGTGGAATATCCTATTGAAAGGCGACTATTAAAAGTGAAGTTGTCATGAAACGAAGTTCTGTATAAAGGTGTGTTCTTGGAACATTTTCCAATAGCGACGTTTAGATAGACGGTTTACACGTTTTTATACTCTCGCAACAAATGTTGCTAAAGAGAGTATTATAGTTTTGTTCACATAACGGTTGTTTGTAACACCCAAAACTAAACGAGTTAGATATAGGGTTATATATACCAAAGTGATCAGGGTGAAGAGTGGAGTTCAAATCCGAATGTCTGTCTGTCTGTCCGTCCGTCCGTCCGGAGCAAATCGGTCCGAGCAAAATCGGACCACTGCCACGCCCACAAAATGGCGAAAACCGAAAACACATAAAGTGCCATAACTAAGCCATAAATAAAGCTATGGAAATAAAATTTGGTATGCAGGATCACACTATGACGGGGCATATTTGGATGTAATTTTTTTTGGGAAGTGGGCGTGGCCTCGCCCCCAAATAGGTTTTTTGTACATATTTCGGAAACCAATAGAGCTATATAAACCAAACTTTCTGCAGTCGTTTTTTTAGCCACTTCCTAATACGTTCCAAAAATGAAAGAAATCGGATCATAACCACGCCCACCTCCCATACAAAAGTTAGGTTGAAAATTACTAAAAGTGGGTTAACTCATTAACGAAAAACGTCAGAAACACTAAATTTCACATAAGAAATGGCAGATGGAAGATACACTCAGATTTTTTTACAAAATGGAAAATGGGCATGGCATCGCCTACTTATGGGTCAAAAACCATATCTCAGGAACTACTCGACCGATTTCAATGAAACTTGGTTTGTAATAGTTTCCTTACATCCCAATAATATGTTGTGAAAATAGGCCAAATCGGTTCACAACCACGCCTACTTCCTGAATCGTTTACTTTACAATACATAAAGTAAGTACTAGTGAAGATGCAGTACTTTACACAAATACTATGTTAATAGTGTGGCAGCCCCATTCTAAAAATCGCCCAAATCGGACCATGGGTTTTTAAGGCCCCATATATCGAACACAGGACCTCGGTGCTTCTAACCTAATATTATTGTTTCCAACTTTCAATGGACTTTATACAATATATATGACGAATATGTGGGTCAAATTGTGTATTATATAATATTAATAAAGTTAAATAAATAAATTGCGAGAGTATAAAATGTTCGGTTACACCCGAACTTAGCCCTTCCTTACTTGTTATAAAAAGTTTCGAAAGAATTTCGGGCATTCGCTTGTTCAGGAAATTGGTAACAACATAAACGAAATTACAAATAGTTTGAAATTGATTTTGTAAAGGACAGTAAGTATTTCTTTCGTTACCATAAAAATGTCTATTTTGCTGTGCAGATTTCTAAATCAGCAAGATACTAAAGTGTTCAAATACCTAACATAACCTCAAAATTTAAGGTTTCTGTGGGCAAAAGGGAAAGTAATAAATTATAATTTATAATATCGGTTTATATTAATTTCACTTCGGTTTTTTCTTTTTGTTTTTTTTTTCGAAAGTGGTTGTATCAATTTTTGCAAGCAAATATACAAATGTCCGAGTCTACTTCGAATCTTCAAGCATGTTTGTGCGTCACCTTAAAATCCAGTTATGCAAAACCAATCGGCATCGTGGAATGCAAACGCTCATCAAAACAAAGAAGCGGAGGCAAACAGAAATAAGCGCTAATTACTAGCAGTTGGCAGAATCCAAAGCGACGGAGTTGTCCGTTTTATGTGTAAGATTCTGCAGAACGATGCGCGTGCCGCTGCGAGTTCAAGAAACTCTTTAACCAAAATAAAGGCCAACAACTAGTCGAGTGTTGTGTGCAATTGTTGTTGCATTTATTATTTGGTTTATTACGTGAGTTTTTACTAATTTTTGTTTTATGTGTTTCTGGTTTTTATTTATTGATTTTTTGTCTAACGGACAGTACTCTGCTTTTTTGTATGTTCTAGTTAGAGCCCACTAGTGGATTTGTTTTTGGTGTGTTTTTGCTTGTAAAAAACATCAATAATGTCTTGTCTTCAATGGGTCGATGCATATTCTGGAACTGGACTAAAGGATGTCTCAACAACATACATTTGAAGACACCGCTACTCATATTGTATAGACCGAGTTTAATTTTTTAATTATCATATGACTCACAGCCACACTCAATATTACCGATTTTGCAATTTCGACAGTTTGCTTATGTTACTTCACTTGACTTTATAATATTTTACAATTAACAACTTTGGAATTGCTACCTATTTCTTAGGCACATTGCCTTCACTTCTTGATAATTTACATGCAAAAATGTTTATCGTTGATTCAGTTGAACCTATTTTGCACTGTTTTCATGATATTCCTCCGAATAAACTAACATTCTTTGACATCTCTTACAATGGGGATGACATTTTTCGCGTTTGCGCAGTTGCAATGTTGTGTTTTGCTTTTTTGTTGGTTTTTTAACCATACTCACCTTTAATAGCAATGGACATGCTGGAGTGAGGGTGATGTGTAAATATATTTTTATAATATTTTTTCTTAATAAACTAAAAATGTTGGAGGTAAAATTTAAATTGGCATCTCAAATTCATTTCTTTTTCAGCCACTTTTGGATAATATGATTTTAAATTCGCTATTTATATTTTCTATTGATAAAAATAACTTAGATATCCTCGCTTAATATACCGTTTTGACTATTGTAATTAATTTAATTCCACTCGAAAATATTCGAAGTTCACATGAACACTCTTCTCAGGATGTACTTGGTAGTAAAAGCGTATATAGGAAGCATATAGCACTTTTAAGTATATAATATTATATAAAGATAAAAATAATATATAATATTGCTCTCTTAGTATTTTTTGAAAAAAAAAAAAAAATATTAAAATATTTATAATAGTTAATAGTTAATGCTATTTTTGAAAACTATTTCAATGCAATCCTGTAATGCTGATTTTTGCTTTAGGTCGACTATTTATTATTCAATATGACACTTATTCACCACCAAACTGGGCTGGGCTGGATTTACAATCTTCACCGTTCTGTCGGTGGTTGTATGTTCGTCAGTGTTGTAGCTTTAAAGGTGGTATATTTTACAAATATGAGAATTAGAAGTAGGTAGATTATTGAATTTCGAATACAATTTATTATTTAAACATTTAAAACTAATTAAAAGTGGAATTAATTAATTCAATTCTGTTTTCTATTAAGTTATAATCAGTTAGACGTATTGTTGAATACTCCCATGAGATCGTACCGTTTGAATGAAAATTTAAAATTCGAAAAGTGTCATACGTTTTGGTTAATGAGATTAACCTATTAAAGGTTGAGGAGAATAATATTATAAAAATAATTTAGATTAATTTAATTTAGATTAAAGGAGAGCATTTCTTAAGCGACTTAAGCGGCTATGCTTTTAATCCCTCAAAAATAAGGTCTATAATAATTTACGAGTACGTGTTATTGGTAATATACTCAAAGAATTTCATTACGACAATCAGTATCTACAATATTTCCATAATCTTTCTGTTTATCATACCCATTTCTGATATCAAATCATATTATGTCATAAAAAAGTTTGATTTAACGTTGTTAAAATACACATTCAGCTAAAGACAGTACCCATAAGTACTGTAATGACGTTGAGCGCCACCACCAGCCCCATTGGAAGAGGGAAGGACCTCTCCGAGGCGTTCGATACCAAATGAGGTTTCCGTCAAGGCGATTTCTTTAACCTAATGCTTGAGCTGCGGCACGCGCATCGTTCTGCAGAATCTTACACACAAAATGCACAATTTGAGAATATAATGATTGATGAGAAAGATCTGACTGCAGATTTTAATCGTACAGACACGATCTTTTCAAGCGTCACCAGTTATTGACCTTTTCCGACGATGTCGGCTGCAACAACAGGGCCGTATGTAAAGCGTTTTCATGCCCGAAAAAATCTGGTAGTGAACGAGGGCAAAACGAAGTACCTCCTGTCATCATGTAAAGGATCTCATCGGGAATGGAACCACTTCAGTGTTGGCAGTTATAACTTCGAGGTTGTAAAAGACTTTATCTATATAGGTTCCATCATAAACACTAACAACGACGTCAGCCACGAAATCAATCGGAGGATCACTCTTGCCAACCACGGCTCAGTAGGCAATTAAAAAGCAGCTCTCTCTTGCAAAACCAAAACAATGATCTATAAGTCACTCATCATACGCGTCCTGGTGTATGGTGCGGAAGCACGCCTTAGGAGCGTTCGATATAAAAGTCCGTGGCGATATAAAAGCGTGGGCGTAGGTGAGTATCGAATTCGTTGGAATGACGAGCTGTATGAGCTCCCCAACTGGTTGTCTTCTGATCCGTGCGCTCTGAACATTGCTTGTAGGAAGCATTATTCTCATATGAATACATTCCGAATACATACATATGAACTCACGTAGTTATTTACAAATTTCAATGGAGAATTTTATTTGCGTTATACCGTATTTGCGTTGTATCTTGTGACCTTGAAATGTGACAATACTATTGACTTGGTGATGCCAATCAAAAACTTTTCACTATTATGCAAATATATTTTAGCTCAGTACTATATGTGTGTATGTCTGTATGCTTAAATAAAGAAAAAAACCTGAACTGTCAAACAATTAAGAGCCATACATGCCAATAATAAAGTCCACTAAACCATTACAAACAAACAAATTATCGAGTGCCCTGCAAAGTATTGGATCATAAAATCGCTGTTAATAATTAGACGCTTAAGCGCTTAAATGCCTTGTATTATGTCATAAAATGACAATGCATAAAATCGCACAAATGTAAAACTGAAAAGCGAAGCTACTTGCTAAATAGCACGGAAGCGTCTCGTCAACTTCTCAAGCCCAGTTGTCGAGAGGCAGATCGCAACTTCGCCACTTCACAACAAATGCACGCGCATATCCACAAATAACCGCTAATTTGGATGTGAGTGTGTGTGAAACTTTTTGCATTGTTTTTGCAAACAAACAACTTCCTCTTCATTTCATTTGAAGACTACGTTTGAGGAAGTAAAATAGGTTAAATTACATACAGACACACACACGCACACCTATACAGCTACAGTTGTTTTGCCTCAATCCATAGATTTATGAATATCCGGTGAATTGTTTGAATTCTGCTAATCTACACTTTCATACACACACACATACAAGACTAGCAAGCGAATTTTGCACAGCTTTTTATTAAGCATTATTCTAAGGTCAACTAAAAAATTTGTAAATCCAGTTTTCTTATGAATCGACTTAACGTGCCAAAATATGTATTTATACAAATGATATTTGAAAAAAAAATTAATTTCGACCTATTAAATAACACATTATATGTATTATACACACCTAGATCCAATGGATTCAATGTGCGCATGTGTACGTATGAACGCGGTCATCGAATCAGTCAGAATTACTATTATGCGGAAACTATTGAATTCTTTATTTATTGCTTTGTGCTAAAGAAAACAGAAATACAGTTTCAAAACACACATAATTATGTACATATATACGTTGTTGTTTTATTATTTGGACCATTCTTAAATAATTATCAATGTTTTGATGGTATTTCTTTGGAATTCGACTTCTTGTGTTTTGCGTATCGTTGGAGTTCAACGCCTTCTTGACATCTCAAAAACAAACATAACATATTTTAGCCATTTACACTCATTCGCTGGGCCATAGATATTGGAGTTTCTTATAATATTATTATCCATCCTCCGTATACGTATATTTCAGACACCAAACATTTACATTATAAACTAGAAGTTACCTGCCTTCTCCTTCAATGCTACAGTTAATGTCACTGTACAAAAGAAATTCGGTATTAGATAGCAAGGTATTACACAAAATACTAGATTCATTGAATCAATAACGCCAGGAAACCCATTATTAAGGTCACAATAGTACTATTAGTGCTCAAACGCCTGGCGGGTAAATCCAGAAGCAGGAGTTTATAAAGTGATTTTACGTCATTATTCTAAGCCCAATCTGCGAATCCCAACCCAATCTCGTCCCGTAGGCATTTTGGGACCGCGTATTAAGTTCTCTTGGTCAATCGGTTTGATTCCAAGCTTCTTTTCATCGAAGGTTAAGACAGACAATTTGGCGCCAATTGGTGATACCAAATGTACCTGGCCTTTCCAACAGAGTCTTCCAATTTAGTGCATCGAAGACTTTCAAAGCAGAAGAATTTTCGCCTATTCGACCAACGTCGTACAGCGTAGCCGCTGTCTTTATACTCGCTGAACTATGTCAATGTCGTCGAATAACTATCGTTCCATCGTCTGCGGTATACGTCTTTGCCAATGTTCTAAGGACCATAAAGTTTCTAGAGTTTGGTTTTTGTTCGAAGGGAGGGAGGACTTTACTTTTCAATTGACTGCTTAGTCCAAAGTAGCACCTGTTGGACAGAGTGATTGTGCGTTGGATTTCCAGACTGACATTGTTATTGCTGTTAATCCTGGTTCCCAGATAGACGAAATTATCTTCAACTTCAAAGCTATGACTAAATATTGATGTAGTAGCCAAGTTGCGAATGCGCTGACTGTTCGTTTGTTGACAGTAGATATTTCGTCTTGTCTTTGTTCACCCCAGACCCATACGCTTCGCTTCCTTATCCAGTCTGGAAAAAGCAGAACCAACGGCGGAGCTGTTGCCTCCAATGATATCAATATCATCGCCAGAAGCTGTACACTCTTATAGACGATGGTACCATCTCTATTTAGCTCCTCGCTTCAGCATCAGATTAATTAGAAGTTTTACGATAGTGAAGACTTGTTTGGTGTCGAACGGCTTGGAGAGGTTCTTCCCTATCCTGACGGTATTGCTTAACGTAAATTTACAAAGCCCTATTATTTTTGTGGGGATACCAAATTCAGGCATAGGGGCAGCTCCTTCTCGTGTTGTCGAAAACTGCTTTAAAATCGACAAAGGGATGGTATATGTCGATCCTCTTTTCACAGGTCTCTTTCAAGATCTGGCGCATGGTGAATATCTGGTACATGGTAGATTTTCCAGGTCTAAAGCCACACTGCTGGATGTGGCATACAAGGCAATCAACTCTTATCAGATAAAATCGTGTGTGAGTGTACAATCCGACCTGGAATCGTTTCTTGTAACAGGACCTTAAAGCATCAATGATTCGGATCGGATACTATAACTAAACGATTACTTGAAAGGTATAACCTAAAAAAATTTAAACAATTAATTAGCTTTTCTAGAGGATATAGTAAAATATTGGTGACAATATACACAAGCCATGACAGGCTGAATAGAATTGAAATAAAATATTGACAAACTTTTAGCCATAAATTGATCAACAAAACTACTACAGAAGATCACAAAAGAGATTGGAAAGTGAGCGAGGTCGAACATATCAGCGAATATGTATGTAAGAATTACAAATTTGTTCATCCATAAAGAAACATAAATAGTTCCAAACATTTAAGCCGTTCAAAGTTTCGTTAACGTGACTTTAGTCTCATAATAAAAATTACATAAGCCTTGGCTGTGCCACCTTTGTATACATATTAATATTTTTACATAATAATACATACATATAGTTGTAAGTAAACACTTTTCATACTTCTCTTTATGGATATTTCCAAACACATATTAACAAACACTGCATCTTCAGAAATTATTAAACTTCTCGAAGTATACCCTCAATAATCTTGCGGCTTCTATGGTACGCTGGCCTTACAAGTGTAAATATTATTGTTTGCAAATTATACAGCAAAGTAAATATGCGATCTTAAAATAGTGGTAAGGTTTTCAAGATTTACTAAAATTCTACTGAAATTAGAAGTACTGCGAATGAATTTGCACGCTACTGCCAATTATTTGTAGAGAAGTGTAAGTTAAATATTATTTACGGCTTATAAATCATACACTATATAGTCTTCAGTCGCTGCAGTATTCATTCGCTATTTCTAGTAATTTCAAAATGAGTAAATCGTCGCTAATTATTAAGATTCATTTTGTTATACAACACCTGTATATATGTATATATATATTTACATAGATATTATGTAATTTTTCCATTGCTACTGAACTTAGCAGCTTCGCAATCAAGATTTAATGGTTAGCACTTAAACAGGTAGCTCACATGTATGAGAATGTCACTGCTTAGAGAGGCTGCAAATGACAAAATAATTCGCAGGGTTTGTTAACATATTATTTTTGTTATTTGTTTGATATTTGTATATAATATTTCGCAGAAAAATCGCAGTATTAGTAATAGTGACACGTTTTCAAGAAGCAAAAGCGTTCCGTTTTTTATGCCAAAACTTGCGTAATGTCTTGCTATAAAAAGTATGAGAATAACACCAGCAGAGAGATTACGACGTGACAGTGGCGAAGTGCCAAAGGTTAGTGGCTTAAAATCTACTTCAATTAAAATAATGACATTGAGCTATAAAATTAATGTAATTACCGAGTAAGGAAGGGCCGAAGTTCAGGCGTAATTCAATATTAGATATCTTCTCAATTTATGTGAATGTTTTCAAAACTTTATTTCAAAACAAGTAAGGAAGGGCTAAGTTCGGGTGTAACCGAACATTTTATACTCTCGCAATTTATTTAACTTTATTAATATTATATAATATACAATTTGACCCACATATTCGTCATATATATTGTATAAAGTCCATTGAAAGTTGGAAACCCTAATATTAGGTTAGAAGCACCGAGGTCCTCATGTTCGATATATGGGGCCTTCAAAACCTATGGCCCGATTTTTAGAATGGGGCTGCCACACTATAAACGTAGTATTTGTGCAAAGTTCTGCACCGATTACTTCACTAGTGCTTACTTTATATATTGTAAAGTAAACGATTCGTCTTCAAAGTTCTGGTATATAGGAAGTAGGCGTGGTTTTGAACCGATTTCATACATTTATATTAATATTATATACCGAAATTCATTGAAATCGGTCGAGTAGTTCCTGAGATATGATTTTTGACCCATAAGTGGGCGATGCCACGCCCATTATCCATTTTGTAAAAAAATTTGAGTGCAGCTTCCTTCTGCATTTTTCTGCTGTAAAATTTAGTGTTTCTTACGTTTTTCGTTAGTGAGTTAACCCACTTTTAGTAATTTTCAACCTAACCTTTGTATGGGAGGTGGGCGTGGTTATTATCCGATTTCTTTCATTTTTGGACTGCATTAAGAAGTGGCTAAAAGAAACGACTGCACAAAGTTTGGTTTATATAGCTTTATTGATTTGCGAGATAAATACAAAAAACCTATTTGAGGGCGGGGCCACGCCCACTTCTTCAAAAAAAATACATCCAAATATGCCCCTCCTATTGCGATCCTGTGTTTCAAATTGTATTTTAATAACTTTATTTATGGCTTAGTTATGACACTGTATAGGTTTTCAGTTTCCGCCATTTTGTGGGCGTGGCAGTGGACCGATTTTCGAAAGCAACCTCCTCAGGGTGCCAAGGAATATGTGTTCCAAGTTTCATTAAGATATCTTAATTTTTACTCAAGTTATCGCTTGCACGGGCATATGGACAGACATCCGGATTTCAAATCCACTCGTCATCCTGATCATTTATATATATATAACCCCATATCTAACTCTTTTATTTCTTCGTGACACAAACAACCGTTACGTGAACAAAACTATGATACTCTGTGCAACATGTTACGAGAGTATAAAAATGCATATGAATACAGTTTTGTTAATAGACAATACTGTAAACCGATGCCTTGACTTTTGGTGACGTAGTAACACGTATGATATACGAACTAATTTCTTTGGAATTCAAGTGATGAATTTTCATGTAGATAATTTGTGAAAAGTTTTATTGCCATAAAATTGTTGATACTTTAGCTATCTTAATAATGGAAGGTGACAAAAGCCATTACAAATAGTACATATCATTAGATCGAAAGTGAACGTAATCATACATATGTGTTGTTCCATTAAAATTATCCCAATTATTGTCAAGGAAGCGTAAAAGGCAGAAAAGGCCTTGCTAACTACCTGGATGGAGGAGAGCAAAAAATATGATATTACACAAATGGATTGCATAAATCATGTAACAAAGGCGTCAAGTAAATATAGAACAATTGCAAACTACCACAAACAAAATCACAGAATAAATGTTTTAACGTATGTATATAAATATTTGTGCGCATTAAATAAATACAACTGAGTATAAATCTATATTTAACCGTTTTTTGAAAACGTGTATGTTTCAATAAATCCTTCAATAACTCGAAGTTTTTTGTGGATTATGGTGATTCGAGTTAGAGAAGTTCCACTGTAATTGTTTTTAAGTTAATCAAATTGCATGTATTTGGTAAACTATATAACCAAAAAAAGTTTGGTCGTCCATATTTGCTACTTTACTATATATATGTGTATAGTATAGAAAATTAATTAAAATTGTATATTCGAAATAAATCAACAAAAATTGTAATTTTAAAGCACTAGTACTCATTTCAAAATTACTTTTTCACTTACGTGATTTATTTTGAATATAAAACAACAATTACAGATATTATTTACATATATACCCGAGACGCACATGTGGTAAAAATACCATAATAAAAGTAGTTAAAAGTCTTGAAGTTATTTCATCAAAAACAACTTTTTTGTTGCTAAAATAGACCGACTACTGAACCAGTTATGAACCAAGTAAAATTTTTGAATGTTCAATAAAATAATCTGAATAAATTAAGTTTTTCGTGAACAATAGGTCAGGTTTAGTCCATTCCGAAAACCCTTCAAAATCATTTTGCAAAATATTTGATGGAGCATTTTGAAGATTTATGCTCGTATTTATGCTCGTATTTATGGTCGTAAGAATTGCTAGTTTATACACGTAATAATTCACCGTCTAAAATAAAAAAAATCACCGACAAAGTCTGTCAAAAATGACAAGAGAGTAGCAAAACCGCACCACCGAAATCGTTATCTGTTAAAATATTGTTGTACTGAGAGATATTTATCACACTTTTTCATATAATATCATTGGTGTTGACAGAGTTATGTTATATTGGAAGTTTTAGTTCGATTTCGTTTATTGTAACATACTAACTAATCTATAAAAGTTCCTTATTTCGAAGTTTTTACAAAATTTTTAGCTAAAATGTCCTCCTACTGTGATCCTCTGTTGCAAATTTTATGTTTCAAAAATAGTACCGAAGGTTTATACATATACATAATTTGTGTTTAGACACCAAATCATTGAGGAAAGTTAATATAATATATATGTAGACAAATTAAACTTCATAATACATATATGTAGCTATAAACAATTATTTCCTGACTATAATTGTTTATATTTTGTTTAACGATTATGTTTTTGTTTGTATATTCCATATTTTTATTATATAGCGCTTCTTCTTCTTCGTTTCAGTCAAACTGATTATATACCATTATATATCGTGCAGAATTTATATTTCTTATAAAAATATGTGATAATTAATCCCCTATTCAATACTTAACGTGCCTGAGAACGAGTTTTTTTTGGAAATATAAAATGAAAGAGCTTTTGTACAATTATATAGACCACTTGTGGTCACTTTGGCAAATGTGCAAGAGCTTTTGCCTGTTTAAGCTTTGAGATCAATGTTTTGCTGAAAAAATGCGGTACCACTCAAGGTCAGTGGGTTAAATTCGTCTGCAGTTCAAGCATATGCAAATGTATGCATCTTAAGATTCGTATCGTGTTTTGGTCAAAAACTGGATATTCTAATATAAATGCATATTTGTTTACAAATTTCGATGCATCGCTAATGAAGTTTCGAATAAAAGTAATTTCGATATTGAGTGGATTAGAAAGAATTATACTTAGACGCAAGGCGATCTCTTTCAAGCAGCAGAACGACAATAACAATGAAAGTATACTATAACAGTTCAAATTTGATGCGCAATTGCACGTTAATTTGACATTTTGAACACCGAAATGAAATAATTGTATTAGTGTCATCTTATGTGCAATACGTCTGGATTTAGAATTAGAACGCGATGTAATTAAGGGAATACTGATAATTCCTATATATTATTTCGCTGCACTATTCGAACTTTCACAGTCAATGAGGAACTAAAACCGGACAAAAAATGATTGAATGGAAGGACTACAATGCGAACCATTTCAAAGGAGTTCACTTTTTCATTTACAATATACATATTTTTTTTTGAAAGCAAGAGAAGACACAACAAAGGGTGAAGTGTGAGGTGTCGAAGAATACGCAATTGCGAGAAACCAAAGCGGAAGTTCGGATGCCAATGGTGGCGGTGTATGTCATGGTGGATTGGTGTATCTCCATTCGTTAACTCCTATAGGCAGAAATATATTCAAGAAAATAGGTAACTGAAAATTATCATGTTCAGAAAAAATAAATTAGGATATACAGTGAAGCCTCTACTTGCGGACACCTCCAATAAGGTGAAAAAATGTAGGAACCTAAAATATTGCGTTTTCAGAAAAACTTCCACTCTAACAACCCGGCACTCTCTCATGACGGGGCGCGGACACTTTTTTACTACTTTTTATTTTCATTACTTTTCCTAAGGGATGCGGACCTCTCGATAACGCACAAGAAAATTTAATTGCCGAACGAAAGTGTAAAGAAAACAATAAAAAACCTCTCATAAGCGGATGCGTTGCTCTAATTTGCGGACAACGAAGATCAATAACTGAAATAAAGGTAGAGTAGATAAAGCTTGGATGTCTCGTGGAATTATGTTGGAGTGACTACTAGAGCTTGAAAAAAAAGCCTCTCAGAAGAGCAAAATTTTCATTATATTTGGACAATTCCATAACTCACCCAAGAGATTTTAAACTTAATCACATAAAGTTGATCTTCCTACATTCTAATATAAAACATCCGTTTGTCAGCCCCTCGATAAGGGCATTATGCCGGAATTACATGTGCAGATATTCAACAGCTGAGCGCAATTCAGAATGCTGCCAGTAGGGATGAAAACATCGTGAAATGAAACATCGATGGTTCGTTGTATCGATATTTCTTCAATACCCATCGAAATCAAAAACATTGGACATTAAAATATCGAAAAATCGAATTTGTTTAACGTATTTTAATGTTAGTATGAAAAGCTAAGGTATACAGAGGCAGAGGTATAAATAAATGAAAAATAGTAGTTAGTCTTAAGTTGATAAGTTGAATTAAAGTTTCTCAATAAATAACAGAATATAAAAACAGCAGCTCGAAAAGTTTTTTATTCTAAGTAGGTTTATCGATTTTTCTTCTGTGTTATAGCTGTGATCAAAGATGCCATATACGTTGAATAAACACAGAATAAAAAGTTTTATTTCAACTGCATTATCGACCAAACGGTTGGGGGGGAAAACGCTAAAAACACAAAATGGCTGAACCTCTACATGAGGTGACGCCGAGAAACAGTCTAAGCTCGTTTAGAGTAAATAAAATTAGAGAATTATAAAAGACTCTCTTGTAAATGAAAGGCCTAAAACTTTAGAAGCGATGTGTAATCAATTACACAAAGATAATATAGCACTCTAAATTAATCCCTCAGGCTTTTGGCCATACAAAAAGCTTCTGCGGTACGCCATCGAGATGTGTGGCATGTGGAGGCAAACATCTAACAACTGAATGCACCAAAGCCGATTTTCATCCTGTAAGCACCGTGGTTGGGTCGTTGCAAAAGAACCACAAAAAATTAGAGACAAAAAGAATGGTAATACAGTTGAGGAGAATGTCAATGCTCAGGCGAATAACCCTGTTGCGGACAAAGGAAGGGAGGAAGTAAGACCCCTTCCATCAACTTCTAAACTTACATTTGTGCAGATGGCTAAGCAAGGTCAGATAAATACTGTTAAAAAAAGTAGTCCGTTATCCCAAATTCTAGATAAACTAAACGAACAAGAAAAATGATTGAAGTCCATAAATCAGCGGCTTAACGCTCTTGAATACAATATACAATTTATTGCTGAGTAATTCCTTGAAAATAATGCAATGGTCATTCCGAAGAAGCTCAGATCCAGACTGAAGTAATTCAAGCTACATCAATTTCAGTAAAAATGCACAGTCAGTCATTATAACTACTTAATTGCTCTATACATCTAATAAACATACTGATTTGTATGAATTTAAGACTATACTGAATAAAGTCGATTTTAAGCTGAAGCGCATACCGACAGATGCTGACTTAAATTGTGAAGTTGCATCTTTCACAAAATTAATTCAAAATGCTGCATAGAAGAGAACGCGGAATATTCGCGTGAATCTAAGTGGAAACAAATTCCCAAAATACATCATTGAAGGAATCCATAAAAAACGCAAACTTCGACGAAGATGGTAGCAAAATAGGTCGACTGCTCTCAAAACTGAACTTAATAGATGTACAACGGAACTGAGAACAAAAATTAGACAGTTTAAAAACTATTCCTTCAAAGCGTATTTGTCCAAGCTCACTATTGATAAATCTACCGATTATTCGCCCTGGAAAGCTGCAAGAAAGATTAATAAACAAATAAAATACGTCGCACCAATACAATTAAACGAAATTGAATGGGCTAAAACGAACACACAAAAAGCTGCTGTATTTGCAAATCATTTGAGAAATACATCAAAAACCTCATCAGGAACGCAAGGCTCAAAAAAGCTCATGGTGCTCATGATTTAATAACCGGAGAAATGTTACGCAATCTACCAAAGAATTGTAAACAATAATTGTAAACATTATAAACAGTGCATTATACCTAAGATACGTTCCATCGCTTTGGAAAATATCTGAAGGTATTATAATTCCTAAGCCGGGTAAATCAATAAATGATGTCTGTCAGCTTTAACGAAAATCTTCGAGTATCTTCTCATAAAGAGGCTCAAATCAATAATAGATCGAAAACACCTTATACCAGTACATCAGTTCGGTTTGTTCGGCGGCCTTCTTAGACGTGTCTCAGGCTTTTAATAGTTTGGGTCTACTGCTGAAATTGAAATGCCTGTTACCCAAACAATATTGCGAAATAATTGCTTCCTACCTAAAAGATAGATATTTTCGCATAAAACAAGCGGATGCATACTCAAACTTGCAACCGATAGAAGCGGGTGTTTCTCAGGGAAGCGTGTTGGGGCCAATGCTTAACTTGCTTTTTACAAGTGATATCCCCACTGACTCAAGTTATGCGACAGCGACATTTGCGGACGACACAGCCCTCAGTATCTACCCTTCGAGTGCAATGCAATTACTAAATTGGCTTCCAAGTGGCGAATTAAATTAAACGATTCCAAATCAATGCACGTAGACTATACTTAAAAAAATATCATACCATCCCATTTATATAAATGGTACTCCTATACCATATCACAATAATGCTAAGTACCTAGAAATCATCATAGATGCTAAGCTTCGCTGAAAAGAGCATGCCAAGAAAAAATGAGTGAGCTTGATTTAAAATTTGCAAAGTTTTACCTTCTAGTCGGTAGGAGATCCACGGTTTCAATCGAAAACAAGCTGTTTATATAATATATAATAAAATACTAAAACCAATTTCGGTCTATGGAGTTCAACTATGGGGTTGCTCAAGTGAAAACTGTATTGCCTGCATTCAGCGCCTCCAAAATATTGTACTAAGAAGTATTGTTAATGTTAATGGTATGTTAGATCTGCTGACCTTCACCGTAATCTTGGTGTGAATTCAGTAGTAAACGAAATAAGCAAACTTGCAAAGTCTCGCGAAATGAAGCGTAGACAGCATGTAAATGAAGAGGCATCCAGACTCATCGAAACTGCTGAACCAGAAAACCGACTGAAACGTAAGAGGCCTTCAGACTTAGCAAGGCAACTGTAGCAGAAAATGAATTTATCTAACATTTAGCTTTTAATTATTTTTAACTTATTACAATTGAATTGTTGTTAGCATTTAATCATTGTATACTAGGTATAATTGTAAAAAAAATAAAAAATACTCGGGACTGAAGTTGCTATAATGTTTAAATACCTCTTAAGGTCAGGTTTATACAATTCCGGAAACACACAATTCATCCAAGGGCACATTCCTCTAACGAATCTTTCGTATTTTACGACAAAGTGAATTCCAATAAGACAAAGCGTTTCCAAATTGAGGATTTCGGGTTAATACCAGAAAAAGTGTGAAGCTGTGAACGAAATTCAAATTTCACATCCCATGCAGATCCATTGAACTCTCAAATCAGTTTTCTGCAGAAATGCACATGTAATTCCGGAATTATACAGAAATAAAATTGTCAAACATATTTTGACAAGAGTACAATAAATTTCAATGAAAAACCTTTGGAGGCTGTTTATTTTATTAAGACTTCATGGGACAATGTAACTATGGAAACGATTAAACACAAACAAAACAGTCACAAAAAAGTGTGAGTGAAATTTCTTACTTCGATGCCGAGAACGCTATACTCATATCGACGTTATAGGCTGGATTAAAACTTTTAAATGAAAATGAAAAAAGTCAGTATTCGACTTTTCCAAACTTTGGAAAGTCATCTTGAAAACTGTTTTATACAAAATAATAAAGAAATGTTTCGGGGAACTATGGTAAACACTTTTTTAAGCAGTAGTTCCCATTCAAAGCCGGACAGTGTAAAATTTACCTCGTGTATTATCTCATCTCAAATTCTGCCCATACGTTCCGCTTTCATTTGTCTAATAAGATATCAGCCCTTCTGCTTGACATTATGGTGCATCCATCCTTCACTATGTGATTTATGGTTACGAAACCAAGCGGAAAATATATTAATATTGGTGAATGGGTACTTTCATTACTCTTTTTTTTATACTCTCGCAAAATATGTTGTACGGAGTTATGGGGAAATGATCAGGGTAACGAGACATGTTGCGTAATGTCTATTGGTCCATACGTCCGTCCAAGATATAGATTTCATGAAACTTAGTACAACTTGCAAGTTGCCAAAGCTGTATGGAGGAAGGCGAGATGGAATCATCTAAGCATTTCCTACTGCATTGTCCAGCTTTTGCCAGACTGAGGTTGAAACATCTCCGAAAGCCCTTTTTCGGAGATCCTAGCGAATTGGCTAGAATCGATATTACCAGTCTTAAGAAATTTATAACAGATTCCAAGCGGATTGCTGAATCTTAAAGGTCTTTGATCCGCAGGGAGTTTTATTGGTACCACAATGGACAGCGCCAGGATGTCTAAGTGAGATCTTCTGTCTTTGCAGAGATCTGACTACAAACCTAACCTCACCTAGTACAACTTTACTGAATTGTAGGCGCTCATATAAAATTGTTGAAATCGTAGGTTCTAACAATACCACTAATGGTTTCACGAAACTTTGCAGATTTAAATGCAAATAACTTTTTAAAGGCTCTATTTTTTAAATATCTACAAACATATATACCTCAAATATAAGCACCATAAATTAAGACAATTTCTTTTGTTGCCAGATTTCTGACTGAGAATAATTTTCTTTGGCGGTCAGAAACTTTACTCTACGAAGAGCATAATGATTTCAATTTAATTAAAAAACCATCAAAGTGTTAGGAAACAGTAAGGTAAACAAATGCACACAAACATAGTTACACAGGGTTCGTACAAAGAACTCAAGTGTAGGTTAAGGGATATGGCCTTTGATGAGAATGCCGTATCCAGCCACGAACTGAAAAGGTGAATAAACAGAAAAACTCTCCATTATACCATTTATAGAATATGAAGGCAAAGCAAAGTAACGAGAAACCCTCCCCGCTTGTGTATTTGCACATTTTCAAAAAAAGTATATTTAGTGACGAGTTGTGGCACGAGCGTAAACTGCGTGTGTATAATATGTACAGTGGTGCGTAAAATATTAGTAAACAAATACTACATTCAATGGAATCTAGAAGAGGAATTTTTGGACCTGATAGTTTAGGATATATACATACATACATATGTGTCTTCAACCCATTAACAGGCATTTAATAGCACATTGTATTATAGTTTAGTTTTTCGAATAATTTCGAATTTTGTTAACGAGACAAAAATATAAAATCATACTTCTCCAAGTAAATTTCACCAAGATATCTGAATTTCGACTGAAGAATTTGGATAGTTTTAGGTTTTACAAACATAAGCTGGAAATATAAAATCTGTGCAACATGTTGCGAGAACATAAAATGTAAAAAAACTATACAAATACAGTGTATTTTTTCTTTGAATACTGTAGGACAAGTAATTGCCAAAATTTATACCAATTCGAGCAAGAAAAATATGAGCCGCGTGTATTTCGTGGTTCCACCAATTTTTGTGGGGGAGAAATGGGGTGGAAAATTAAGAGAACGCGAGTGTGTACATTTACTTCGTCGCACATAAGTATGAAAACAATTCTTTAGAACGGAGAACTAAAAGTGGAGGGAGTGAAATGTGAGAGAGTGCGCATGTTCCATAGAATTCTCAAAGTATTCTAAAACGAAACATGCGGATGTTAATGAAATAGAGGAAATTTTGAATTTTTTCACAAAAAATAGTAACAGAGAGTGGAAGGAATACAGAGAGAAAACTGCAATTTCGTTCAACAACTTGCGGTCCCGGCAAACTCAGTTCGTTTTATGAGCTTCGTGAGGGAACATCGCATTTTCACGGTCGCAATGCAGAACGGCGAGTTTTCTGTGCAATAGCTGCGGCACGCGTAGAGCAACAGCGGAGTGTGAGAGGGGCGTGGATTGTAGTGAAGATAGAAAATCGAGCATAGTGAATGAAAATATCACAAAAAATGTGAAAAACATGTACAAATAAGTATCGTTAATTGCCTTTTACCAATGGCTAAATATACCAAAGAATATTAAAGAGAAAAAAGTACAAAAATTAGCCGAATAGTGAGCGCAGCTGATTGCTTCGACACAATATTGGTGGAGGGGTGCAGTGAAGAGTGTATAGAATAAAGCATAAATTAATAAAGCCAATCGTGTTGAAAATTATAAAAAGAAGAAAATTAATCAAGAAATTAGTGTATATATTTATGCTGCTATTTACAACAACGTTGTAGGCATTGAAAACCCGTGAAAATATCGAAGAATGCTCGTATATATAAAATTTTGAATGTGCGCATAATCACGGCAATTCCTAATATTTGGCTGCGTGCCACTAAAAGCCAAAGCGGGCGTCTGGTGCTAATGCCAAAGCAAACGACTGCATAAAGGCCAACACAGAAAAACGAATAATTAATCATACAACAACATATATACATATTTACGAAAACATGAGGTGAGTATATGGCAGATAGTAAGTTTGCGCCACAAAAGTGCGGCAGGCAAGTGCCACTACTTTCTTATGTACATAAATTAAGGGTATACCGCATCATCATCATCTTCATCGCCATAATTTTCACCAGCGCATCGGTATATATGCAGTCCTGGCGTGCCACTTGTGGTTCTTCAGCAAATTTATGTAAAACTATGCAATTTTCGTTCCACTTTGCCGACCAATCTGTGGCTATTATCTTGTTGTCCTCTCAACGAGTGGCGATTTGACGTAATTAGCATTACACTGTCACTTGCACTTCGGTATTTTCATGCCTACAATTGCCATTTGTATTAACCTAATCGATAAATTGATTTTTAATTTTGACCGAGAACAATAAACATATATCTGCAGTAATGAGCAAAATATATGCAATTGGGTGGGTAGTGTGTTAATGTTTTTCCAAGCTTTCGTACAATTTTTTAAAGCCCCTAATTTGCTCAAAAGATTAAATATAGTCTGTGGGTGAGCTGCACCTAAATTTGGTCTGCTACTAAGTTTACTCAGTATTAATGCTCTTCGCCTAGTTCACGGCTGAATAAAAAATGTCATGCATGTTTTCTTCTTTCTTTTTGCTTATGATCACAGAATTAATTGGGTCAAATTAATGGATTATGAAAATATTTTGTTCTGTTCTGCTGAATGTCGAAAAGAAAAAGGTCAAGTTGTGCCATTTCCAAAACATGCATACTTTGAAATGTGGGAATCATTGGTTAATTGATAAAAGAATGCTTTAGCAGTAATTTAATAATAATGCATTTAAAGATAGAGAATGTTGAATTAGGGCTCAAGCTTATAACTATAAGAGATGATATGAAGTGTCAAAGTTAGATCTTCGAAAATAATAAAAATATTATATATCGAAAAATACAGGACACCTTACAGCTCTGTCATATAAGCTTAGTGGGAAAATTATATACACCAATGAATTAAGGAGAAAATGTAGCTTATTTCCATATTTTGGATTGTTTAGTAGCTAAATCTTGTAATTAATAACACAGTGGAACTTCTCTAACTCGAATCACCATAATCAACAAAAAACTTCGGGTTATAGAATTTACATTAAAACATACAATTTTTCAAAAGGCTGTAAAATATAAATGTATACCCAGTTTTATTTATTTATTTCGCATTAAGTTTTATGTAATTTTGTTTTTTTGCAGTTGCTATTATTGGCTCTTGACATCTATATCCCATGCCTTTGTTAGATGATTTATGCAATCCATAAGTGTCTTATTACTTATTCGCCTCCATACGATATAGACACTTTTTTAAAAATCTGCCTCGTTAGTAAAATTTTAAATTTTGTATTATGTCCTGGTCGAAAAATTCGATTTATGAAAGGAAATTTGTATGAAATTTGACTTCTATTGCCAATTCATGAGTTCGAGTTATAGAGATCTTCGAGTTATAGAAGTTCGAGTTATGGAAGTTCAACTGTATTTCGATTTCTTCGACTTCGTAAATCGGGGAATGCACTTTTTTACTCAAGACTCAATCTCCCGGAAAATATTAGTTTGGTCTATTCTATTAAAAAGACGACATAATGAAATTTTTACAATAGGGGTACTCAGACCAGCTCTGTTAATTCGTTAACTCGTTACTTGTGTGCGTGTTTTGTTTATGTAAAATTAAACAAGTAAGGAAGGCTAAGTTCGGTTGTGACCGAACATTTTATGCTCTGGCAATTTATTAATTTAATTTTATTAATATAATACACAATTTGACCCACATATTCGTCATATAATATGATATAAAGTCCATTGAAAGTTGGAAACCCCGATATTAGATATATGGGAGCTAGGTGAAATTATGACCCGATTTCACCCATTTTTGGCAGGAGGACATATTATTGGAAGCAAAATATTCCCTAAAAATATATTCAAAATATCTGAGATACTTACCTACATATATTTTCGGTAAAAATATGATTAGAAGCACTGAGATCCTCATTTTCGATATACGGTGCCTTGTAAACTTATGGTCCAATTTCGGCGAATTTAGAAAAGCGCTGCCACACTATAAATGCAGTAATTATACAAAGTTCTGTTCCGATATCGTCACCAGTGCTTACTTTATATATTGTAAAGTAAACGATACAGATTGACTTCAAAATTCTGGTAGATAGGAAGTAGCCGTGGTTGTGAACCGATTTGACCTATTTTCACAACATATCATTTCGTGGCAAGGAAAATATTATAAACCGAATTTCATATATATGGTTTTTGACCCATAAGTGGGCGGAACCACGTCCATTTAAAATTTTGTATACCATTTTGAGTGCAGCTCTTCTGTACCTTCTTTATAATGAAATTTAAGTTTTCTGTTGGTTTTCCTTACTGAATTAAAGCATTTTTAGTAGTTTTCAACGTAACCATTGTATGGGAGGTAGGCGTGGTTATAATCAGATTTCCTCCATTTTTGGACTGTATAAGGTAGTACCTAAAAGAAATTACTGTAGGGAGTTTGGTTGATATAGCTTTATTGGTTTGCGAGATATATACAAAAAAACGATTTGTGGGCGGGTCGCGCCAAGTTACATTAAGATATCTTAATTTTAACTCAAGTTATCGCTTGCACGGACAGACGGACAGACGTCCGGATTTCAACTCCACTCATCATGTTGATCATTTATATACATATATAATACATATAACCCTATATCTAACTCATTTAGTTCTAGGTGACACAAACCACCGTTATGTTAACAAAAAATATATTAGTCTCTTTAGCAACTTTGTTGAGAGAGTATAAAAAGTATCGTTCTACCGAGTAACGAAGTACCAGCCTGACAAGCTGGATAATTTTTTCGTTACTTGGTAACATCAAATTTTCTATTTGTTTTGTGTCGTTGCTCAAAAAATCATTTAATTTTTATTTCAGATTTCAAAATATTCCCCACTACTGAGATAGAGCAAAAGTATGTTCACGGTTAAGAGCTTTAACGATGTATCAACCAACGAATTACCAAATTAAAAGAATCGGTCTGAATACCCTTAATGTTTACTTATAGTTTAAGAACACAAATAGAGATTAAAGTTTTTTTATAAATAAACTGCTAAAATCGATCAGGTAAAATAATAATTTCTATAGTGGTCGTATACTGATCGTTTTCGCTATTTTTTACTCTTGCTAACTCGGACGTAAACTCTAACCTCCTTCTCGGGAGTTACATTTATGTACATTCGTAAGAAAAGCAAAGTAGTATCTATCTAGTAGATATCTGAACTTGAATGTAATATTTTTATTTCAAGCTACGAATAAACCTAGTAAGTCTAATTCTCTTACCTGTAGATATCCCAAGAAGCCCAACGAACACAAGCTCATATACCACAAACAAACAACAACAAAAAAGTAAACAAAACAACGAAAATTAATATGTGTGCCCCGACACGTTCGTGTATATGATTACCCACCTTTTCATTAATATGAGCTGTAGCCTGTTCGTACGCCCAGCTCGAGTGTAAGAGCCGTTTGTTTCATTGTGCTACTTTCTAGGTTAGGTCGTTAGGGAAATCCGCCAGGATGTTATAAGAAATTGTTGACAGATGAAAGGTGTGCGTCTGCAGAATAAACGAGACTAACAAAAGCACTAATAACAAGAAAAAACGTTAACTTCGGCTGTACCGAAGCTAATATACCCTTCACAAGTGCATTTCTTTTAGTAACTATGGGTTTAAGCGGACGGACGGACAGACAGACGGACTTGGCTAAATCGACTCAGTTCAATATATTGACCATTTATATATATATTTTATAGGGCCTCCGACGCTTCCTTCTGGGTGTTACAAACTTCGTGACAAACTTAATGTACCCTGTTCAGGGTATAAAAATGCAAACAGTCCCATATAAAAATGAATTACAACAGACTTGCTTGTGAGGTTTGTGGAGACAAACTAAAGTCTGCTTACAAACATATAATTATTGGGCGATTACGTTCGTCGGGAGTACGTGACCGGGAGTTTTAATCTATATATTAATTTTGCTTCTAACCCCGGCCTTCTCTCTATAGATATGGTGAAATAAAAAAGTAAGGAAGTGCTAAGTGTAACTGAACATTTTTGACTCTCATAATTTCCAAAGTCTCAAAGGAGTGGAAACATCTTCAGGGATTGGTGAAAATGTGTTATAATAGGAGAAGGGGTCGAAAATTTAAACCGATCTCATCACTATATTGTATAAGTATGGGGACTTGGGGAAGGTCTATACTCAAAAACGCCTTTCCTCAATATGACATACATATATTCGGCAAAGGCCACCAAAATACCGAAACTTATTGTAAATAGTATATGGGGGATGTTTCGATTTCGAATATTTTTGTCACCTAGCTATTATATATTATATCCTAGATTTTACATTCACTAAATTTTGCTTTAATATATCACTTATTAAAGGATATATATGGTATAAAGTCAACCGGAAGTTTCAATCTCATTATATTGTGTATATGGAAATATATGTACATATGTATATGGAAACCATATCGTTACGGGAAGTAATTACCCGATTTTACCCTTTTTGGGCACAGAGATTATCTATCTCATATTTACTCTAAATCATTGTACATTGAACAATTTTGCATATTTACTCAAAATTATTAATTATACATTTCAGATTTAGTTCAGATATATGATTAAAATACTACGGTAAACGTTTCCTTTGAATTTCTTTAGAATATCTGAGAGATTGGCGGATTTCAAACTGTAACAAAACTATTATACCCTGTTCAACATCTTACTAATTAATGTCAAAGGAGGAAGAATTTCGAATCGTTTACACGGATTTAAGTACAAGCATTCATTGTTTAATAGTTAATATATAATTATATGATTTGTTCGCGCTCTTATCGTTTTACATGATAAACTCATAAACTTTTTATTTTCCATCAACTTTTTGCGGTTGCAAAGGTTGCAATTATTGCAAACCATTAATTCACAGCTGATTGGTGAAAGAGAACAATGTTTATAAATAAAAGCTTCACATTTCCAATTTAAACATGGAAGATGTTGAACTATCATCAAGTTTTTGGTTCGATTTTGTTCTTGTTATTGTTTTTGAAAATAATATAACTTCTGCAATAAAACATTTAAATATTTGTTACACACCGACGATGGAAATCTTTTTAAATTATGTACATACTTTATTATATTGTATTGTACTTGTTATCAAGCGTTTTTGGTAGTTTGTTAAGTTTTATTCTGAGATACCGGAATATTCACCTGTAAACTAATTGTTTAAAAGATATAAATCTACCCACACTAGATAGTCGTAGAGAAATTTTGAACAAATTGTTCTTGGTATTAATTATAAATGGAGTTACCTACATTTATCCATACTGGTTTAAAATGGTAGTTTACACCTGAACTTTTGAAATCATATACAACCAAAATTAACTTTTTTAACTTTTAGATTTTTAAGATATCACTTATTATTATATGCCTTATATTTTTCTAATTGCAGTGAGTCCAAATTCTTTGACGGCAGTTCCGGTCGTTTGGCTCTTGGCTCAACAGTCGTTGTGTATTTGCTGTTCTACAATGAGGCATGCGGCCCGGCAATACTGTTTGCCAACATTCTCGCTTTCACCTACAGTGCAATGGCAGGTAAACGAACGAAAACAAAAACACGCAAGCTTATAAACTCATAAGCCACCGTAGAAAAAATTAAATTTGTTATGTAGAGACATATGTACGTTATGTACATGTATGCTTTTAATTGAGTTTATTAAGTACACAACAGCTGACGTGTTCTCTCTCTCTCTCTCTCACACAGCATACTGCAAGTCTCATTTGAAGTGCCTCCAAATACCGTACATTCGGGCGAGCAACAAAATCGACTACACCTGCCTGTTTCTTGCCACCTGGTTGGATGTGCTGGCGGTTCTGTGTGCCTGCGTCGCCTTGGCGCGCACCATGAGCACCTGCTTGGATGCAATGACCGGCGGAATGGCGCACATTCTCATTTTAGGTAGGCAAACAAAATGAAATCTTACGTGATGCATATTCAAATTTAATTACGAATTTCGTTATGTTCACTTTTCGGTGGCACTGTGTGTCATTAGCCGAAAATATTTATTAAGTCGAATTTATGGCATACTTTTAGGCCGCAACTCATCGCCGAACGAGCCGTGGCCGGATGTGCTGGGTGTTGCGGTGGTCATTATCATTACAGTTATGTTTATGCTGGGACTGGAGGTAAGAATAATAAATATATTCTAAATATAACTATTATAAAAGAGTATTAATAAAGTTAATTATGTTAAGAAATACATTTTTCTTATTTAATGATCAAAATTTGTATTTAATTATTTATTTTTTATTTACGAGCAATTCGTAATTAAATTTTGACTAATAGAATAAATTAAAATATTTTAAAATTATCACTTTATATTCGTTACATACTTACTTCACCTTAATATTTGCTAATGAACTTGATTACATTTTCTGTCTATTCCTCCTAACGCTAACGCAACAGCACTCAAAAGTCTTCCATATTATCATGTGGTGTGGCATGATTATTCTGAACTTGTGTCCGCCGGTCGCGACTTGCTGGAAAGGAGACTTTGTGGAGTGGACACGCTATTTATTTCGACCTAATGGATTTCTTAGTGTAAGTCAACGCGATATGAAACATATGTTTCTCCCTTTTTATATTAAAACTGAATCGTCAAGCAAGAATTATAATGAATTTGCATAATATAATTATTTATTACCAGAACAGTTTTTAAAAAAATAAGTAAATAATAATATTAAATGATGGTTTAGAATTTAGTTTAATCCGAATTAACCCACGATTACCATATGGTAACGGAAAATTTGTCCCTATATTTTCATAAATAACTTGAAAATTTAGTTTTTCGCATTTTCCGGAAATTTTATATATTGAATATAATGAATCGCAAAACAGGCTTCATTTTCGTGCTCAGGTGGTCAAAATACATAGATGTATTTCATCTACTGAAACGTAAGAAGGATTTGCCATAATGATGTAAAACTTAATAAATTACAGTCGAGAAGCCCAATTTTCAAAATTTTTTTTTCAGTAATTTCACATGTCAGCAATAAACCTTATTCCGGAGTAAGTCTGTTCACTATAAAATGACAAACCAAACTTAGTATTAATCATGAAACAGCTGCCAAACTTCGAGCAAAGTATTGCCTTATTAAAAACCACACGTCTAAAAAAACAACCGTTATTTGCATTCAATTTGCTATATCGTATATGTATGTATATACTGTACATAATATACGGCTATGTATATTGATTTTCGTTTACTTTGTCGCATTTATCATGCTGACGGTCGGGCAATTTGTTGCACGAGTTCTCGGTTTGCCTTTGACTTACGACCATTTGTAGTAATTATTCTGATTTCCTGTGGTTTGCTGTTTGCAAATCTCTCAGCTAACTTTCTATGGCCGTCAGCGTCAGTGTGCAAGTTGCGGTGGCACTGGTGTGAAAATGAGAAAGTGTACTCGTAGATTGTGAGCCCTAGTCTGTGTACGCAATTTTAATTTGTATTTCAACATATGCACATACGTTTACTGCTTTTACTACCCAGACGAGTGGGAGAAGTCGTGAGGGAATAGGCGAAATTTGATTACCTCCTACAAATATGGATATTTGCTTATTTCGAAATACTAAATACGTTTATGTATAATTGTGTAATGTTTGCATAAATATGTTTAATTTTCTAGCTTCTAACGCCGGCGGCGCTTCTTTCATTCGTTTATCCCAGAGAGTTGCCTCTGCCCAATTCATTCCTCGAGCGTTTCAAAGGATTTGGGAAGTTCTTCAGAACCCTCTTTATATTGTGTTTAGCGATAGTATCCGTATCGACCTTGGTGCATTACAAGTAAGTTAATAAAATTGTTGTTGCCAAAATTAATATAAGTGTTAAAATCTGTTTCTATTGGGATTTTCTCAACTGTCTATTAATGTGAGGTTCACGAAAACGACAGATTATTTTTTCGAGATGATACAATTATAGAGGTAGTTTTTATTTTTTTAAGGTATAATTTTGATTAGATATTTAAGTAGATGTTGCTATGAAGCGAGTAAAAGTTAAGCGGTGATTTAGCTGCAACTCGAATCGGATGTTGGCTTACTGATAACTTAAATAAATACTTTTAGTGCCGTTTTGTTCAACCCATCTTAACTTTAACTTGCATTTTTTGTACTAATTTTTTTCACCACTAAGAATGTGATTTGATATTAACTTTGTATAGTGCTACCGCAGTTTTCGCTAATGAAACGTAGTAAGCAAGGTAGAATAGCAATTGTTCTTTCGGAAGCGTTTTAAATGTGTATATTAAGTAAGGTATTACTAAGCTTTAGACTTAATTGTGAGTAAAAAGGTGCCGTTTAGTCGCCAATTACTTAAACTTAGCATATGAGTTGTATATAATTACAATGGCCAACATTAGTCATCTGGTGGTTTTAGCCACCTACCTTATTAATAAATTGCAGTTGTTTTGTTTCAATTCCCCTTAGAATACTTTGTGAGTATCAAAGTGGGAAAAGTCATGTATGTACGATCCCGGTGATCCTGCCAGATTAAGTCACTTCTGTGCGTTTAGCAGGTTACCATATTGAAGTCATCTCATAGACGCTATTTAGGAATTTTCCTTTACCATTAGAGCTACATCGTTAGCATAAACTATCAGTCGACAGCCTTGATTCCCAAGTGGACTACACCACTCCGCAAAGACAGTTCTACGTCCTAGTATACTACAGATAAGATATTTGAGGTTTGCTTCGACTCTAAACTCATCGAGCGCATCAATGATCGATTCCGGTTTTACATTGTTGAAGGCCCCTTCAGTATTGAGTAAGGTGCCTACATTGTAATCCTTGTTTATGAAAGCTGCCACCTACCACGACACTACAGAGTGCAAACGGTGTCTACCAACCTTCCCTTATAATATAATAGGTATATTGAGCTTGCTTCTAGGTGTTTTAACCTTAATGTACAGCTCCATGAGCTTCTCCAGCGATTTTAGAAATATCGAGGGAAGGCTAATTCAACGCCTAGGTTAGGTGACGTTCATCCAGAAGGTCTGTGTAAGCGGTACCGCTCTCCCGAAGCTTTGAAAAGGCAAGTCCTAACTTATAAAAAGCACAGTTGTCACATAGACCACTTCTACAAGCGTTATTAAAAAATCGGCTTAAAGATTTTAACTCTGAAAGAAAGGATGTTGGCCCATTACTGCTGGGCGGTAAAAACGTGGAAATTAATAAATAGATAAAAATATTAGGGAATATTTTTTTAAATTATGTACAAATTTTCACTAACAGTCTCAGTAGAAATATAACTGATGTCCGTGTGTAGCGACATTAATTTGAGCGAATGACTTATTAGAAAATTAGATTAGTACGGCAGGAGCTATTGAAATTGGTCACTTCATAATATTTGTCATAGACTCAATGCACAATCTCTACTTACTTACTTTACTTTAGTTTCAACTCTTTGATTCAATCATGAGCTGTAAAGCGTTAAGAAATGTGTATCTAAGATCATAAATAATTTCTTCCTTTCAGACCAGTCGAAGAATACATTGCCAATCCATTTTTCACATTTCTGGACGATATTACTTTAGGCAAACTGGTGCCAGCCGCTGCTTGTCTTCTAATGTTAACCTCCTCAGCAGCATACTTGGAGCTTTTTCCAGAACTCTACGGTTTAATTGTGCGTTTTGCTACCTCAGAATGGAAGGTGCTTTCAAAGCAAATAAGCTATGAGAGTTCAGAAAGCGGTAGCCCCGTATTGGCTATTTTTATAAGTGGTAGGTTTTAATGCAGTTTCGGCAGGTTTTTTATGAAGAATTGTTCTATTGGATTTTTGAATTACAGGAAGTCTCTGTGCTATGTTGGCCTTTGCATGTCCAATGCAACACCTAATTCACACGCTGGCGGCCAGCCATTTAGCTGCAGGCTTCTTAAGAGCTTTATATTTACTATACATACCACTCCGTCCAAAGTATATAGAGCGATCTGGTAAGAAATAATTTATTTTATAAATTGCTGAAAATAATTATAACTACGCCCATCTAGTAGCGATTTCGTCACTCGCATATAGTCGGCTCGCCACAGCAGCAGCCGCAGCAGCTTCATACAAGCGTGCCACTTCGAAAAGCACGAGTGGGCGGAGCATATTGGGTGTCAAAGTGGCCAACATGAGTGCAGCGAAAAAGCCTGCGCCGAAGAAAAAACCGAAAAAGGAGTTGGAGAAGGAATGGCTTTTGCTGGGAGAACCCACATCGCCGTGCCCTACGCGTCAACCGACCGACGTCGAATCCGCAATGCAGTCAAGCAGTAAACCGGTGGTAAGACAGCTGAAGAATATTTTATTTGACGTCCAACAACTTAATAATTTACAACAATATTTTTCTTCTTAAAGCCTTTGAATTTCGTTTACCCGGAAATAGTAGAGATCAGTGACTCAGATACCTCAACCGACATTGACGCGATTGTCGATGAATATAGACAGAAAATAAGGGTAATATAAACGCAGTTAAATTAAAAATAAAAATATTTGCGAATTATTTCCTATTTTGTATATAACAGATTACTACCTCCGGCCTAATCGATATTAGCACACGTGTTCCATCGGTGTTTTCTTGGCGATTTGCTTTGTGTATAATTTGTGTGGCAATCTTTGGTACAGTTTCTTTCGCTTCCAACAGTATGCAGCAGAATTCACATGGAGAGATCATTTTCGGCTGTGGTGAGTATTTGTTCTTCTTATTCTTCTAAAGATATATACATAGGACGTGTTACAAATTATCTAAGGAGTTGCTAAGAATTTCGAAATATACTCGATACTGTTTCTATCTTATCGACCTTAAGAAACAAGGACATCTAAAACGCTTAAGACGCAAATCTTGTAATCTTGATCCAATGCTAGACCAAATTTTTAATGGCGTTCTCTAAATAAAGCGTTCTCTAAAATAAATAAATTGACGAATTGATATTAAGTACGGATATAAGATATCGTATTATGTTAATCAATTCGGTACTTTTTAGTTAATCTCATGTTTTTTCATGATTTTCTAAAGAATTTGAGAGTTCTTGTGAGTACCAAGTATAAAAGCTTGAGTACTTTCGACAGAGGTTCTAAGTCAAGTGGTCTTCACCATTTTTTCTGGTCGCTGAGAGAAAGTAATGTTTGTTCAAAGAAAACATTTATAATCTTATATCTACCGTATATAATTTTTACTCTAACTGCCCTTCCAGGAACAATGCTTCTCAGCTCCATGTTATCGCTGTTTCCACGCCACAAGACCGGTAACATTTGTTTGAATCCAGTGTTTTGCTGCGGCACCCTCTTGACCAGTGGTGTACTTTTTGGCGCTTGCTCGTACTACTCTTGGCCAGCGATCGTGTTTTGGGTGATTGCTGGTCTTATGTTACTGCTGCGCTGCGACAACTGGTGTTGCAGTTGCTTCGAACATAGCGGTGGCACTATACAGGAACAGTTAATACCGAGCGATGCACCGAAGACGACAACAATACACATACCAGGCCCACCCACAAATCCTGTGACAATACCGACCCTTGTGAATGCGAGTAGGTGACAATTAGCGTCCTCAGATAGTGAAGATCTCAATGTGTGCGACTTCAAAGAGAACAGAAATGAAGACGATGAACTTTGTTGGAGCGAGTAAAAAATTAAATAATAAATACAACAAAATGAAACGATCAAACAACTGAGTACCTTTTCGTGTCACGTGCTGTACTTTGAGAGAAATGTTGTGCCGTAGTCGTAGCCATAGCCATAGTCATTGCCGCAGCTAAAGGCTCCGCAAATGCCATTTGCTTGCCCGAAACAATAACCTAAATGAGAAATCGTATTTTATAAGACATTCGCCTCATTCGGAATTCCGACGTAAATGACAAAGTTTTAGACAAACAATATTGGCGTATGAGTATTTATACTATTATATATGTAATTAGTGCTTAATTATAGTATGTACATTAGTTAAATATAAAACAAATGTTGAGTACTAAAATGTATATGTTAATACAAAAACTTAAACGATTAATTTCAAACAATACTATTTAGCAGTTATAAGTATCAATTCTAGCTAAATATTATTATGAATGTCTGTAGAATTGGAATATATTGGATAACAATTTTTATAACCAGTCATGGAAAATCGTATGTGCTAAATTAAGACAAACAAATTTATATATTATATATATATATTTAAATTATAATCAAATATTTCATGACCATACGGACGTATCAATTTAACAGTTTAACAGGCGATTTTAAGAAATGTGTTATGTGAACGAGTCACTGTCAAATGAATTATTATTGAAAATATTTCAAAATAAATACGATTTTGAAGATATCATAAATGATATTTTAAATTACATCACTGCTGCTTCTAATAGAAGCAAGAATATTTATTGGAAATAAAATTCGAAAAATAATTGAAATGACCAATACTATGGTGTCATTGGTTCCCAAATCTTATGAATATTATACATGATTTCAGTTATCTCATCAAACGTTTTAGAGATATCTATGAATTATATCAAATTGGCTATCCTAAACACTGTTAAACAACACTGAGAAATGCCATTTTATGTGCCCCTGTTTACCCGACTAAAGTGGAAATAATATTAAATCAATTCAACTGCAGATCAACTAAACTAATAATTCGTATTGAAAATTTAAATTTCGCGTTGCCAACCTAAAAATGTGAAGATTTGATATATAACTAAAAAGCTGATATGGCACCAAGAAAACCACCACCAAGTGGAGCATCTCTTGTGCATTTGTCTTGTGTTAGCGAGACAGCGTTTCAATCATTTAGGGGCCCCACAATACGATAAGTTAGAGGACATATCGTTAGTAAAGCCTCATAAACTATTAAAATTCAGGCATCCTAAAAGATGACTACTACTCAAGGAACATGTGGAGGCACTCCATTCTGGTATCGCAAAGGATCATAACTGGTCTAGCCTAACCTAACATCTGCTACATTTTCAATCAAAATGAAAATGAAATAAATTGTAGTTATTTTTAGGAAAGTACATGTAAATAAATATTAAAATGCAAATAATATGGTTAATATGTGTATTAACTTGGTTAATATTATAACGACGGAGCTGTTATGCCACGACTGAAGTGCTGCATATACGAACATGTAGGGAAAGGCTAAGTTAAAGTACTTCAATAACGAAAATTATCATAAATAGTATTTGAGTGCTGAGGTAATTCCAGAACCGATTTCACTCATTTCACCACCAAGGTCACTATATGTAATATATAATTATACGCTCAGTAAATTTTGCTAAGATATCTCACATATTAACCAATATATGCGGAAGAAAGTCCACCGTATTTTTGAAAAACCTATAATTCGGTTTATGTGAGCTATGGGAAGTTGTGACCTGACTTTAATTATTTTTAGTTCGGAGATACACTAAAATATCTGAGAGATTTACCGATATTTCGTTATTGAAGTACTTTATGCCGAAAATATGGGTCAAATTGTGTGTTATCTTAATAAAACTATATAAACAAATTACGAGAGTATATAATGTTCGATTGCACCCGAACTTAGCCTTTTCTTACTTGTTTATATTTTATAAAACACTTTTTCGTTCGTGAGTTAACGCAATTTTAGAAGTTGTCTTATGGTAGGTTATGTATTGATTGCACCCATTTTCATAGTTTATGATGGGCTATTAAATGGAAATATGTCCAGTAAGTTTGGTTTATATAGCTTTGCTACTTTGCGAGATATTTGCAAAAACGTATTATGTTGCAGACCTACGTTATCTGACTCGGTAAATTAGATGTCTGAGATCACTGAATAATCACAATGGGCTGATGGGGTGACGGAAAGAAAACAACAATCACCTAAATAATTAACTGTATGTGCTAAATTTTTTGCGATACCGTTAGTAAACAGTCCTAAAACCCCCGCGATATTTCACCACTAGTAAGGGTCTAGTCAGGTTTTTTCTTCGACCTTTGATATCTGCCTATGATTAACATATGTGAGTTTTAGTTCTCTGAACTAAGTGGTCGGTAAGTACTCACAACAAACCATAAAAATAAGTAAACAATTAATTTTTGTCCGTTAAAGGTATCTTACTTATTAACACTCCAAACTAAGCATTAACTGATAAACATAAACGATTTACTAGACTAGAATTTTTATACAATTTTTAGATACTTTTTGTGCTCTTAAAGTTCAAGATAAATGATAAGCTTGGAGCTAATTCGTAAATTGAAATCGCGCGGTGAGATAAGATGTAGCTACAAAATTAGAATATCATGAAGATAACAATAACGTTGCACTTAATGTACTTCACAGGTGTATGTAATATACTAATCTACATACATATGTATATGCATACATATTATATGTATATAGATAAGTGTAGAATAAATTAAGACGATCTTAAGTGCCACATTGTAGTTGCAAAGAATTCGCTTGCGATTCTAAATATGATTGCGCGACAGTTCGAAAGCAGCGGCCATAGAGAACAGACGGCGCATGAAATGAGTGGGACAGTTGTTGAACTACTAAGCGCTGAAGAATGCGAAATAGTTGTAAGAAATGCACTGAAGCTAAAACCAGAGGAGAGTGTAGAAATTACGAGCTATGAACTTGAAAAGGGCTCGAATGAGCTTGTGGGTTTTATGGGTGAATATTTCAAGCTTCGCGTGCAAATATGCGGCAAGGTAAGGCAACAAGGGCGTAGAAAGTGCACTTTTTTATAAAATATCTGAACACTTTAAATAACTTAACTGACAGCACTCAACATATGACATCAAAGAGCTCTGTTGCTTTGTGAAATCGGTGCCCGTTTCGAATGAATTGCTACGCGCTGAGTGTGAGCGCAAAAATTTTTTTCGCAAAGAAATCTGTGCCTACACTGCGATTATGCCGAATATACAAAAGTATGGTGAGTACAAATTGTTTTGGCAACTAATTCAATTTCAAAATCTTATTTCGAATCGCTCTCAGCCACCACTAAACTGTATGCGGAGTGCTACTATGCAAGGAGAGATTTGTTGGTGCTTGAAGATCTCTCTGCTGCACACCTAGGCTACCGGCACTTGGCCAGTGATGAACCATACACGAACAGGCATCGCAAACTATTTCTCACGCACTTGGCACAGCTGCATGCTGGTAGCGTTGCATGGGAGGAAAAGGAAGGCGTCAACATTGGCAAGCAATTTGAGGATTCCTTATTTGAACTGATGTTAATCACGGAAAATGAGTGGTACGTCACAGGCGCTAAGGTAAATATTTGAGTTATATAAAGTAGTATTCTAACAAATTCAATCCGATAGTTGTAGCAGATGATTTAAACATACTAATATAAACTATCTATTGTTAAGTTCTTGCGATTATTTGAAGTTTGCGTTCGAGTTTCTACTGAAAAGGGAACATTGTCTATACATATTAACTTAATACTGTTACAGGGACTAATATATCTTGCGAAAAATTACCGAAAATTCCAAACACCCGAGATACAATCACTTATTAAAGACAAGCTCTTTCCGCTGCTTATGGATGTGCAAAAGTATACGGAACCCTCAACCAAGTTGCGCAATGTCTTCCTGCATCGTGACTCATGGGAACGAAATATATTTTTCAAGTTTGATGCAAATCTTGAACCTACTTCCTGCTGTATAGTCGACTTTCAACTCAGTCGATATGCACCGCCGGGCTTAGACATACTCTTCTTCTTGTATGGCCAAACCACAGCAGACGAAAGAAAACACCATATGCAGGAGTATATCGATCATTACTTTTCCGAGCTGCAAGCACGTTTCAAGGCGCTGGATTTGCCAACTGATACTATTACCAAGGCAGAGCTTTTGGCAGATATTCATCGTGCGCACCTACCAGCACTGATCATTATGGCCATTACCAAGCCGCTGACAATGATGCCAGAGGGATTGTCGAATAAATGGCATGCGGAGGAGCAAGAGAAGTTCGATTACTACATGAATACTCAGCGTGATGAATTCTTTCAACGTATAATGGCAATGGACCCCACTTACGAGTCGAAGATTATGTGGCCCATTGAAGAACTTATAGCATATTTACTGAAAAACCGTGACTTGTGACAGTAATTGTATAATTTTTATTAATTAAATATAATAATAAAACAGACTCTACAATAACAAGCGCATCATTTCTTCAATACACTCAAATATGTAATCCTTGAATTTCTTATCAATTTTTAACAGCTCGAGCACCTCTTTCACTCGATCTACATTTGTATAGCGATGAAATGCGTCCGGATGATTTAACTTCAAATCCTTTAAGTAATCTCCCGGCACCCGCAGTATAGTCGCCGATATGCAATTGTATAGTGCGGCAAAGAGTTCCAGCTCTTTCAGTGATTGCTCAAATTCGCTTCGAGTAATTTGCTGCTCCACAGATAAACCCTGTCGGCTTAGTTCCTCAGCAAAGTAACTGTAGTATCTATCATAGCACCAGTGTTTCATCGTTCTACGTTGTTGTGGAGTTATATTCAAATACACTGCCATGAGCACATCGATCGCAGGCGGACTGTAGCGTGCTAGTTGATAGTCCACCAGAACGACAGGTTCTGCATCGGGTTGTGCTTTATTGAAGAACAAGTTACCACCCCAGAGATCGCGATGGCAAAACACATTCCGGTATTTCTTGGATGGATTTACCATCTCGTATACGCTGTCCAAATGTCGCGGCAACTCTTGGGCAATGAACTTCTGCAATGCCTCACATTGGTAAGCGGGGTGAACGCTGACAACTGCTAAGACAGCCTGTAAGTAAGTATATAATTTATAAAAGATTAGCATTAGTTTCAAAAGAATTAAACAGTGAAAACCACGAAGACTTTAGAATTTTTTTGGAGATTTATGGTCAAATGATGGATGGTCTATCAGTAAGGATATACACGAGAAACATCGGTTTGGTGTGGGTTGTGGTCCAGTGGAATCATCGGTCCATATTTCTCCAAAAATGATACCGGTGAGAACGATTATTTATATACTATACTGACTATTTGATGCCTGAAATTGAAGTTCGTGATCTCGGCGACATTTGGTTTCAACAAGACGGCGCCACTTCTGCACATAGCATCAATCCATGGATTTATTGCGAGAACACTTCGGTGAGCAGATTATTCCACGTTTTGGACCGGTCGATTGGCCACCAAGATAGTGTGATATCATACCGTTAGACATTTTCCTGTGGGGATATATAAAGACGAAAGTCTATGCGGACAATCCCGCTTGGTTTCAGGCCTTGGAGCAAAACATCACGCGTGTCATTCGCCAGCTATCAGTCGAATGAGTATTTTGAGTCGGCTCGAACGAGTCATTAAAAATTGGACTCAACGTATGGATCATCTGAGACGTAGCCGCGGCCAACATTTGAAATAGATAATCTTTAAAAGAATACCAAAGAATGTTCTTTGGAATAATATTAAACATTCCTCATTCAATTTGAATTATCTGTATTTTTTATTATAAATAAGCAGGGAACCTCGAAATGGATCACCCTTTATAATTATAATACTTACCCTCAGTCCTGCGGTGTAGAAAACCACATCTGGCGTAACTGTCATCTCTCTGAGCACATCTTCTAGCTGCTCTCCGATATTGACTTTATTTTGCTCTTCGTATGTTAAACTACAAGCATGCATGGTTGCTAAGCTTTTCAGCAATACATCCATCTGTGATTGAGTTAGAAACTCCGCGGGGTCTACCAGTGGCTCATAACCCATATCGACAATATTTTGCATGACAAACAAATCTCTGCGTGTAAAGTAGCACTGAGCACACCAGATGGTCGCTGCTGTAGACGATAGCAGAAATTATTAAAAGCCTTTATCAATATTAACTGCTTAATTTCAGTGATAACACAAAAGATAACAACTGAATAGAAGCGGAGCGGGAAGAGAAAATAAAATATTAAATGAATAAAAATAATGGTAATAGCGCTTATAATTACGATTTCAATCGGGTTTGTTAAGTTTTTAATGTTAATTAAATGTTTTCTCACTCTTTGCCGGTAGACTCGAATACTCACTCAGTCTTCTCAACTCATTTAAGAGTTGCTCGTAGATTGCTGCTTCTTTTGTGAGCATGCCACAAGCTTCAATAAACGCCGTCATTTTGGGATTTTGATAAGGCAAGGATTTAACGAACACGCGCGTTGTTTGAATTGTGTTGTTGGGCTACAATTTGAAACAGAATTAGTTAACCCTTGTTAGAGTTTAGTTATTTCCAGATCAGATTCAGATTTTTGGGTTGTAACATGCCTTAAATTAAGAAACTGAACGGAAAGTTATTCAGTTTCAGCTGAATAAATTCCATATTTCATTAATTATACTCTCGCAACAAAAGTTGCTAAAGAGAGTATTATAGTTTTGTTCACATAACGGTTGTTTGTAAGTCCTAAAACTAAACGAGTTAGATATAGGGTTATATATACCAAAGTGATCAGGGTGACGAGTAAAGTTCAAATCCGGATGTCTGTCTGTCCGTCCGTCCGTCTGTCCGTCCGTGCAAGCTATAACTTGAGTAAAAATTGAGATATCTTAATGAAACTTGGAACACGTGTTCCTTGGCACCATAAGTAGGTTAAGTTCGAAGATGGGCGGAATCGGACCACTGCCACGCCCACAAAATGGCGATAACCGAAAACACATAAAGAGCCATAACTAAGCCATAAATAAAGCTATGGAAATAAAATTTGGTATGAAGGATCGCACTATGAAGGGGCATATTTGGATGTAATTTTTTTGGGGAGGTGGGCGTGGCCCCGCCCCCAAATAGGTTTTTTGTACATATCTCGCAAACCGATAGAGCTATATAAACCAAACTTTCTGCAGTCGTGTTTTTTAGCCACTTCTTAATACAGTCCAAAAATGAAAAAAATCGGATAATAACCACGCCCACCTCCCTTACAAAGGTTGAGTTGAAAATTACTAAAAGTGGGTTAACTTACTAACGAAAAACGTCAGAAACACTAAATTTCACGTAAGAAATGGCAGATGGAAGCTGCACTCAGATATTTTTACAAAATGAAAAAATGGGCGTGGCGTCGCCCATTTATGGGTCAAAATCCATATCTCAGGAACTACTCGACCGATTTCAATGAAACTTGGTTTGTAATAGTTTCCTTACATCCCAATGATATGTTGTGAAAATAGGCCAACCACGCCTACTTCCTATATACCAGAACTTTGAAGACGATCTGAATCGTTAACTTTACAATATATAAAGTAAACCCTAGTGAAGATATCGGAACAGACTTTGCATAAATACTACATTTATAGTGTGGCAGCCCCTTTCTAAAAATCGCCGAAATCGGACCATAGGTTTTCCAGGCCCCATATATCGAACATGAGGACCTCAGTGCTCTAACCTAATATTAGGGTTTCCAACTTTCAATGGACTTTTTACCATATATATGACGAATATGTGGGTCAAATTGTCTTTTATATAATATTAAATAAATAAATTGCGAGAGTATAGAATGTTCGGTCACAACTGAACTTAGCCCTTCCTTACTTGTTTTAATTGGGGTTAAATTTCGTTAAATTAGGAACGATCATACATGTGTATGTATGTACATTTAGTATGGGTGTTGAGTTCTCAAGTAATGAGTTTAGATAGGTGATTTTATTCTGATAACGTTCAATGGTCTCTTATAAGTTATAGCAAATTTTAAATAAATGTATTTAAAAAGGTTATATTCACAGATTCTTCTAGCAGATTTTCAAAATGAAGCACCTTTTACCACATCTTGCTATAGGTCAGTGCCACTCAATACAAAATTTCAACTTATCAACTCAAAAACTATACACACACTTGTATCTCATTACCTCTACAAATTTGTATTTCAATTCCAAATGAAAGTATTCACCTAAGTAACCAGTTGGTCCACACTCCGGCGATACATTATATTCCAACAACACAGCAACGGCATTCGAGTTCAATATATTGCTCAATATTTTCTCGACTTCGGCGCGCGAGAAGAGCTCATTTTGCTTATCACCACGTACGAGCGTAGATGTGGGACTCATTTTTATTGCTTTTGCCAAGAGCTAATGCGCGAAGCTACTGAAATGCTCGCCGTCTCTGAATGATACCAACGAGTCTCGTTAAATAAACTAATATAAGCTCTCGTATCAGAAAGAAGCGCACTAACGCGATCGCGACGTCTCCACAAGCGAATAGCAACTAAATCATGTGGTTAAGTTCCTCATCACTTATACTAATCATTAATAACTAAAGATAAAGAGCGATTTACAATTGTCAAATAAATGTATAAATAACAAATCGGTAACAAGCACTGTGCAACAATCTACTCTTTCTTGTTCGGTGATGTGATAGTTAAGTGTTCAAAAATGAACAGGAGTCACTTTTGTCGCCCGGGAGAATGTTCAAAAATGAACATGTGCGTATATATTTAGTTTTTTATTACTCTACATATTAAGAATATTAAATAAGAAAAATGTAATAACACATACAGTCCACTGAGCATAAATATGTATGTTCAAATATATTTAACGAGCATACATACATACATACATATAATACATACATTTATATATACAACGTACATATATTTATATGAGGCACGCATGCATCTATATGCAACATGCATGCACTCAACAAACACATTTATATGTATGCACAAGATAACCTATTGGTTATAAAAATACATTTGGGCAATTGCTTGTTTGCATTTGAAATAACCCCTTATCGTGCAACATATAAAATATAAATATAGACATACACACATACATATATAATTAGTTCTTAAGATAATTCTAAAATTTGTATATAAGTAAGTAAAAAACCAAAATAAAATCAGAATGAAATAGTTCTCACTCAAGCTTGGTGTTTCAAATATTTTCCCCGACCCGCGGTAAGAGGTATTTGAAATCAGATTGTTTTAAACATTAAGAGAGCATTTAATAAAAGCGTCACATAACTGATAAGTAGATTTATTGACCACTGCGGTCAATAGGAAAGTAATCATAATAGTCATATAAGTCTCATATGAATCAGTCTAAACATAGTGAGACAGTCCTCATTAAATTAATATTTCCCACTACTGAATCAATTTATTTAAGAATTAATGCAGATAGGGATACAGAAGTATGGAAACTCTGCTCCCAAAATGGATGGAATTGGTTAATATTTTGTATTGTTCCTTGCAGGACCTTGTTCTTATGTACATATGCATATTTTATGTTAGGGTATGACCATTCGATTCCAAAAATGGTATAAATAGGTTCATACATCGAGTTACAAATACCCAATATAATGTCTTTCGCCAATCCGATTGATTTTGTAATATATGGGTATGAATTAATAATACGTGAATAATATGTGTTTCTTAACTACAATTCATTCAATTTCTTTAGTTGAAATATTTATTTAATCCATATGCTCCCATATAGTTTTGCAATTTCTGCCTATTAGAAATACATTTGAACTTCCATAACTCAGAGTTCTCCATAACTCTAAGTTCTCCATAATCGTAAATCATAATCTAAAATTGGCAATAGAAGTAAAATTTCATACAAAGTTACTTCCATAAATCGAACGAACGAAAGTTACATACCTCAAATTCTTTTTCAAAACATTGGCGACGATCAAAAATGAGTTACTGATTTCGAATTATGGATGGGAAATAGTAATACAAATATCCCTTCAAATCTTACTATGACAGATTATTTCAGACCCGAATGAATATAACCAAATGAGGATTCAAAAGAAGAAATTACTCAATCACCATAAAAAAATTATGAAATGTCCTCCTTTGCAATTTAAAGTCCTATTTAAATACGAATATTAATACGACTGACGATCATTACAAAACAAGAAACAGATCGAAATCTCTTTTCACTCAAACAAGCACGTGAAAAATATATTTCAGTCAAAAATACATGTTTTAAGTTATAAACTTATGCGAAGTAAATAAATAAAACTCTGTATAAATCTGAATTTTACAGCTTTTTGAAAAATTTAATGTTTTAATGAAAACTTCTATAATTCGAAGTCTCTGTAACTCAATTTTTTTTGTAGATTATGCTGATTTGATTATAGGAAGATACCAATTACTTTCTAATTCTTTTGCATTATATAAAAATAATATTTTCGATATTTCTAAACTGTTGTTTGTGTTGCTCTGTTTTAGTAGATAGGTTTCGATTACACCCAGTGAGATACTAGTCACGCTTCAAAAATACTCCATTAAAGTATATAGATTACATTTGATCTGCCCGCATATTGACCTTTTAAATCCTACATACGAACAATTCTTTCCTTTCAGCAGCTGAAAAATGTTTTATATTAGATGAAATTACGGAAAGTAAAATACATAGATCCAATGTCTAATTCGCTTTGATCGTCATTCAAATTGAGAAATACCAACTTATTAAAAGCATTCAGTATGTTGTACCAAGTTTAATTAAATAATTATTTTATTATGCCGAGAAGAATTATATAGATATCAATTTATCTTTATCAAATGATAACAACACACATATGTAGTTTAAGACACCATATGGTATTATCTTGATCAATATTTATATTTGCTTGCATTAAGTAGATAAATACCAATTACTTTATTGGCTTAGATAAAATTACAACATTTTAGCACATTTTACTCTGTTTAGGTTTTGCGTATGCCATTAATAAATTATAGTACATACATATGTATACTTTGTAAAATATTCATTCAGAATTGCTTCTTTCTGAATAAAATATGTCTGTGTTAATAATAATTAATGGGACTGCTTCTAGGAACATTATCTTTCTTTGGGATAGTTTCTTCAGTAATAAATATCTATCACTACCTTCGATGAACACCGTCAATGCGAAGATATTCTAGAGCTTTTTATTTTTTGTTTTAAATGATCAGATAATTTGCGGTAATATTGAATAGTGCACGATATAGCAATGCATATTTTGATCTGCGAATCCTCGAAAGAAGATAAAGCCTGGCAAATACATTATAATTGTGGTGCCTGACAGTTACTTAAATTACAACAAATACCGATCATTAATCATTGTTCAATTCTACTTTATCTAACTATCAAAAGCAATTGGTTGCCTAACAACTTTCTTCGCTCAAAAACTGCAAAATTTCACAAATCTGTTCTTCCAGACACTTTCGAAACTCGGGCAGCTCATCCATTAGTTTAAGAACCATGTCAGTGCGCTCCACCTGAACGTAGTAGTTGGTCACAATCTCTCGTGGGACATTCAATATTGTACTGGCAATCGCTCTGTAAAGCAAACCGAAAGGCTGAAATTCCCGATAAGAAGCCAATAAATCTGAGTAAGAGAGTGGCACATCTGTCTGCGTAAACCCATTGGCGACGAAATCTCGCTGTAGATAATCGTAATAAAAGCGCAAATATTGCGTTTCTTTGGCTTTTCTTGTGGCCTTATCTAAGTTCATGAACAATACGTATATCAAATCGATGGCTGGCGGACAGTAGCGCGCAGTTTGATAATCCACGAATAATACCGAATTCGGAGTAGTCGAAGGGCTGTCGCTAAAGAAGATATTACCGCGCCAAATGTCACGATGGCAGAGCACATTCCGGTAATGAGAAGAGACGTTTGTCATACCGTACACGCCTTCAACAGCAACCGCAAAGCGAGCCTCAATGGATTCTCGCGCAGAAATCGGTTGTGTTTCTAACTGCGATTTAACCAAAGCACGAATTGCACGTAGCCCTGTGGTATACCATGGCACACGTTCTGATATAGTGATCTCTTCTCCTAATTGTTTATAGATATTGCCTATACAAACGCCTTCTTTGTGTTCGAGTGCAAAGCTGGCGGCATGTAGAGCAGCCAAAGCGCGCAGCACCTGATGTAAATAATTATCGGGAATACATGTATCGACTTTCGGATATAGAGCATAACCAATTTCCTCCAAGTCCTCAAGCACAATAAAATCGTCACGTGTGTAGTAGCAGCGCGGCGACCAGGCTACTGTAGCTGAAAAACAACGAGAATATGAATGCTTTATATCAAAGTTCATGGAAAGTAAAAAGCGATAAAATATCTGCTTTAAATAATAATAATGCAGAGGTGCCATTTACAATTCTTTCGTCATAGCAAAAATGTGTAAAATGGATAACTGGCAGATATATAATTCTGGGTCTACTTCAAACTTACCGAACTTAATTTGTATCAGTTCATTGCACTTTGCTACGGACAACTCAAGAATTATAACTTTGATGTGATTTGCAATGGCATGCTTTGCAAGGCAAAATTTGACTATTATATAAACATATTTGACTTATATATTTAACGTTCAATACAGGGCGTAACAACTATTATGTAGGCGTGTAAGTATTGAATTCTCATATTTTATAAAAAAAAAATCGGAGTGCAGCTTTCTTCTGTAAAATTTGTGAAGTTTTCCGTTAGTGAATTAACAAAAGTGCGTTTTTATACGCTCCCAACAAGTCACTAAGAGACTATAATAGATTTGTTTACATAACGGTTCCTTGTAGGTCCTAAAACTAAAAGAGTTCAATATATAGTTATATATACCAAACTGAAAATCAAACTATAACTTTTCAAGTCACCAGATATCGAGCATGAGAGCCTCAGTGTTTGTGAAAGAAGTTCAAAGGAGATGTGGTGCTTATTATAGTGTGCCTTCGTGCCGAAAATTTGGCAAATATTTCCACTAGCCACCATAAACCTAAAATTCGGTTTTCAAACTTCCGGTGTACTTTATACTGTGTATATCGGTTAGCATGTGAGATATCTTAGCAAAATTAAGTGAACGTAGAATCATCGATAAAATATAGCTAGGAAATCGATAAAATATAGCTGAAATCGAGCCAAGAAATTTTCCAAACCCCATATAAAATCTAAAACGATTTCGCTAGTGGACTTTGTGCCGAATATACGGGATCAATAAATTGCGAGAGTACAAAATATTCGGTTAAACCCTACTTGTTTTTTATTCGCTTTATTTGACACTTTCCAAATAAAAACAAAAACAACGAATGAAAGTATCTGCTGTTTATGGTTATGATACCAATAATCGGGTATGGTATAAATTGTTACGGTTATGACAAAAGTTATGCGTAAGGCACCTCTAATTTAACCTTTTTTAGCAAAATTTCTTATGTAAATATTAAAGTTACTCATACGACAGCGTAAACGGTGGCGCAGGGACGTATGAGTGATTGAAGAAAACTTATGGAAATTATTTATTTTTTATGTAACTGCAACTTCTCTATATTTGAAACAAATTTAAAAACGTTTAATTGTGTGGTGTAGGAATATATATGTATAAATGTTATGTTTTGACAACTTTTTTCGTTTGAAGCATAGAAAACCTTATTTTGAAATAAACATATCTTAGATTTAAAGCTTATTTCAATAGTTACTCACAGTATCTGCGTAAGCGTTCTAACAGAGTTTCATAGAGCGTTGCTTCTTTTCGGAATATGGCCTCCTTCTCTGCCTCTGCACTAGCCTGTGGCACACGTTTGACGAAAGCACGCAGTTCATGCGTTTCGCGCCCATCAGTCAGCTACGATTTAACAAGCAACAGTTCATGAAACCACTCTCCACTCTTACACCCCAAAAGTATGCTACATATTTGCTTGTCTGCGCCAAAACTTACATTTTTGTTTTCATCCGACTCAGCGACGTTATAGCGCGCCAACAGGTGATAATATTCGCCAAGATAGCCGTTTGCGTTCTCGGCTGGCGTCAGAAGATAGTCTATCAGCTGCAACTTGCATTCCATACCGCAGGCCTTCACCAGAATTCGTTCGCATTCGGCGTGTGTTAGCAGGTCTTCGGGCGCTGTTGTAGGACTTTCGTTTGACTCTGACTCTCCAATATTTAGCGACATTTTTGTTTTTTATAATTCCACTTATTTATATTTGTACACAAGTGACCTTTCGCAATAAATTTCACTATTTAAATGTCGCTATGTGTTTTTTTTTTCTTTAGCTGCTCTATATTTTGGCGTCCGTCCAAATTCGTCGAGCTTCTCGAGTCAACTGTCCGCGGCCGACATTTATCGAGCACCGCATTGGCGGAGCAAAACGTGCTATATACAGCGCATACGGATAAACACATCCGCTCGCACATATATATGGCGTTTGTCATTGTGCAGTACATCTGTTTTGGTTCTGTCGATATCGTCAGTCGCATTTACAAACCATTTCGATACTTTTGTTTTTGCAGTATTGTTACCTAATTGAATTCCTCACGTTTGATAAGAAACATACATATATACACGTACGAAAGTACATACCTTCACTCTCCAGTGTGGTATGCTATCTTATATAATATATATAAGCAACTTGAAAACTTCGCGGCGTTCAATAAGAGGAGGAGCCACTAGAATTGCCTGCATACATTTTGTAGTCAATCCTTGCATTCAAAGGACTCTATTATGAGTTTTGGCTGCCGAATATTACTTCATGTGTTAATGGATTATATATTATTTTTATGGAAAAAACTTTGATGATAGGAAATGTGGCTCTTCGCTAGGTGCAGCAACCATGGTGACTGTCTAAGTTCCGTTCTTGTCAAATGAACAACAATGAATACAGACGCCAAAAAGAAGCTATTCTGATCGTGAACATCAAAAGAAAATAAAAAAAAATGATTCTCCGATTCTGGTCCAGCAACTATAACCAATACTCAATCTCAAGCTAATACTGGCTTCAAAGAAATGTAGCTAAAATAAAGAGGCTGAAACTTACTCTGAAGTAAAAGATAAATGGTTCCACAAAAATTATATAGAAATGTGAAAAGAACGCTATACCCGGTGCATCGCCTTTGATTGGAATTGTAATGAATAAACTATATTTTGATTTGATGAAACAACTTAGACGGTTCCAGAGAACACTTACTTGAATTAATATTTTGAAGACCGGAACTCACAGGGTTTATACATACTCATTGCCCACGATGCGCGACGTTAACACAAAAGTCGATATTGTGTAAATCGGTAAGTCGATTGTAGAAAAAAAAGTTATGTATCTGACTTTTCAAAAAATAGAATGAAAACAATATTTTAGCTCTTTTTAAATTGTTTGGTGCCAAAATTACTTTATTTATTAATTTCACTTGCGTTTAAACAGAACCACACACTTATAAAATCAGAAGGCAATCAAAAGCAACGCTAAAATCTCAGTTCGCTTTTGTCATCATTTGTGTAGTCTCATTTTAAGAAACCTGCAATTTTTGTCGCATTTGTCGCCTCTCCGATAGCATAGTGCCATAAGGGCGTATTGTAATATAGTAAATAATCTCCACGAAACTCAAGAGACTAGCGCCAACGAACAGACCGGTAGTGCCGCCAATTGATACTGAAAGAATTACAATACGTTGGAAAGTGTTTATTTGCTCTGAATAATTATTAAATATACTTATGTAAGAATAAGATATGCATTCATCAAAATCAAGTGCTTACCCACTAAATCCAACTTTCCTCGCACAACATTTCGCTTGTAGCGCTCTGTGGGCAATTCAATAAGCGAAATCTCTATTTTAGCCAAAGGGTTCTGATTCTCAAAAATGCTTCAATAGAAAATAAATATTTTAGTATAACTCAAAGAGTTTATTCAATGGAAGCTTTCCCAGCCGGCATTTGGTGATATGAACGCAACCAAGTGCCCTAAATAATGTCAAATCTACATTGCTTCAAATGCTGACTGGGTTATTATAGTTTCTCGAGAGTTTTACTTTTCTTTGCTGTCGTGCACCGTAGAAATGTCAACTTCTGTGCAGGAGGGCAGACAATCGCACACCAGCCCCTTGCGTCCACGCGACCATTTCGCTATGATCACAGATAAATCTTCATAGTTGCGATTCAAACACTCCAGTCCGTCCATATTGCACATCTGCCAGTCGGGTGTGTTCGGTGAAAGATGACTGGAACAATTGCACAGTTCGATCTGACGATCCTTGCGACACTGCACCGTACAAGCGGAATAACTGTAGTAGCGATGAACGTCCAAATTATTTTCATCACTAAAACGGCAATTGCGTTGAGCTACACTTGTTTCACGAATTTGTTCATCATTCTGAATGTCTCGTTTGGATATGTGGCGACTTAGAGGGAAATGTTGATCAAAACCCAAAGTTATCCAAAGATATAATAGAAGGGTTTAGGAACTTAATACGTAAATACTCACACAAATGACACATAAGGCCCAACCAATAGATAATCCGTTTTGGGCGTAACAAAAGTGGGCACTTCCTCCTCACCAAGAATAAAAACCTTAAATTAGACAAGGATCATTGACAACAATGTAGTTTAGCGAGGATGAACTTCAATAGTACAGGGAGCGAATATTGGTATACGATGAAATAAATAAGAATTTTATGTAAAGTGAAGGTCTTCCTTTAGTCTGTTGGGTCATGTATTAGTCTTTCATGGATGTCAACTGGATTTAATATCTCCAAATTGCAAAAATTTTTCTTTCTGATAATGTCTAATGCATTCTTCGGAATACAGGAATCTACAAGACTTAAAATATGCTGATGTTCATTATGTAATATACAGTGCCTCACAACTTTTTTCGTGTAAGCAACAATTTTGATAATACTGATATGAAATTAATATTTTTTGCTCTGAACTAAATGAACGAATGATGCAATTATATTGATAATTTAGTTTTAAATACAAAACATGTAAACAAATTTACGAAAGTATTCAATTTCAATATTTTATTAAACAAAAACCAAAAACAGTCATAATTCATGGGTCACAGCTTATTTCGTGTGGTATAAAAATTCTTACTAAAAAGTAAACAAAAATAAAATTTCAATATTTTGTGGAAAAGCCTTTTTGCTCGATTACAGCTTTCATGCGGTTTTGCATTGATTCCACCAATTTTTTTGTATAATTTGGCGATATTTTACCCCACTCTTCCTTCAAAGCCGCTTTTAGAGTTTGGATGCTAGAAATGTGGTGTTTTCTAATATTAATTTCCAGAATGTGCCATACATTTTCAATAACGTTCAAATCTGGTGACTGTGCAGGTGTTTGGACGAGGTGTGGACAATTCCAAATGAGCCAAGTTTGTACAAGATCAGATTTATGTTTAGGGTCGTTGTACTGGTAGAAGCGAAAAGTGTCACTTATACCCAGGTCTTCTGCACGTTGAAGGAAATTTTGCTTCAGTAAGTCTAGGTACACTTCTTTATTCATAGTGGAGTCTATAAACTCCAATCTACCAACGCCTGCAGATGACATACACCCCAAACCATTACATGACCGCCACCATGTTTTACTGTTGCGAGTAAATTTTTTGTTTGGAGCTCAGTATTTGGTTTCCGCCATACGCATGCTTTACCATCTCACGCAAAAAGATTAAACTATCTCTCATCCGCGAAAATAACCGTATTCCAAAAAGCATTGTCCTTGTTTAAATGGTCTTTTACGAACTGTAAACGGGCTTTCTTATTTTTCTTATTTATAAAAGGCTTATTCCGCGCTGTTCGCCCATGAAAATTGGAATCCCTTAATATTCTGCGCACAGTTCTGGATGACATTTTTTGCCGAGAAACATTTCAACATCTTTGGTCACCGCTGGAGCACTTAACATTGGTTCTTTTTTAATCTTTTTTAAAATCCACCTCTCATCCGTTTCATTAAAAATTTTATTAGGAGCCTTTCGACCCTTGTTATGCACGCGATTTTCACGAACAAGGCGCTGAATTATATATTGAACTGTAGGTGAACTTAAATCAACCATTTCAGCAATTTGTTTTTGCGTTTTTCCACTTTGAAAATGTTTAATAACTAATTCGCGTTTTTCAATTGAAGTGCGTGGACCCATGTTGATATACCGCGTAATTGCAACTGATCTGCATTGTTTTTAGAACATAAACTGCTTCTTAAGTATTCATAGTTCACTCTTTGATTTACCGTTAGTTTTCTGCATCCGTTATTTGCATGTATCACATGAACGAAAATCGACACACGAAATAAGCTGTGACCCATGAATTATGAGTGTTTTTGGTTTTTGTTTAATAAAATATTGAATTTTAATACTTTCGTAAATTTGTTTACATGTTTTGTATTTAAAACTAAATTATCAATATAATTGCATCATTCGTTCATTTAGTTCAGAGCAAAAAATATTAATTTCATATCAGTATTATCAAAATTGTTGCTTACACGAAATAAGCTGTGAGCCACTGTAGGTATCAACGTTTTCGTGTATTTTAAGATCTTAAAAAAACATTTAAATCTATATATTTATAAATCAAATCTTCTCCAAATTTTTCAGAATTCATAAAACTAGAGTGCACTTACAGTGGCTTCAGTGTGTAGTTCCATCTTCAGGGATCCCGGACCAGTATAACGATTTGAGTACATATTAAGCTTGGGGCCATTGTTTTTACTGGAAACGAAGAAATTGTAGTGGTAAAGAATTTTCTTTATTAAACAATATATGTACACAAAAACATACCCCGCCTGCAAAGAATTGATAGCATAACAAATACCCAGTTCCGTTTCCATTCGGTGGAAGTATTTGCAGCATTCGAAGGCTTTGTCGTTCCACATGCAATTCTGTATCGAATCTTGACAACTGCTGCGCACCAATTGAGCGTAATAAGAAAAATTCGAGTAGAAACAGTTTTCCGCTGGCTCCTCACCGCCGCATTCATGCACGGTGTGATATGATTCGCCACGAAAGAAAGAAATCTCACTAAGCACCTCCTCCAGTGTGAAGTCATGATCCGCACCCCAAAGTCTGCAAAATAGAGTTAGGAATGAATTAATTTTAATTTTTAATTTGCAAAATGACGTAAAATCATTTATTTGAATTCAAAACTCACTGCTCTGCTACTTCCTGTATGCGATCCATGTTTTTCGATTCACAAACAACGATTGCAGGGAAATTGGTATCCCAATCCCGATAGGAGCTCTCCACCACAAAACTGATGGCATTGTGCTCAAATGCGTCTAAGAGAAGAATAGTTAATAAATATAGTAATGACACATCTTAACATAATGAGTACGTGAATATGTACCCAATGAAGCTTTTATCAACTGCCAAGAGGCCAACCAGGATGCCACCAGGCACAGCGCCCAAAACAAGCGCTCTATCCATGATGCATCCTTGTCCACAATAAATTTGGCTCCATGCAACGTTGAATTCTTGAAATACTCCTCAACGAGTTGACGTAAACGCATATTATTATTTTTCGTTTCCCGGGTGCCACAAGACACCAAGTGACTTTAACGAATGTCAAGTAACAAATAACTGATGTTGATATCAAGCTATGCTCATTACAAGCTAGCTAGGGCTGAACTTATGTCATTAACTAAGCGATTATAATATCGCACTCATATCTTATTCGAATCAGTTTATTAAGCTATTAAATGCCAACAATGAAACAGATGTTGTAGTTCCCATAAAATTTGGATTCTATGGCCACCCTCCAAAATCATTAGGGTGGATCCAAAAATTATATGTGTGACAGCAATGAGGTTACTAATAGTTTATATTACTGGAAAATAGTTTGGCAATTAATTAATATATGCGAATTGAAAGCGGCCAGTGAATTGCATTGATAAAAAACTTCTTTTTACCTAAATCTCCAAATCTTAAATAAGATTTCTTGCTTTTCCGGTATTGAAAATCTTTGGAGGCAATATAAAACATGAACTCTGTAATAGTTTAATAGTAAAAACCAAGTAAGGAAGGGCTAAGTTCGGGTGTCACCGAACATTTTATACGTAATTTATTTATTTAATTTTATTATATAACAAACAATTTGACTCACATATTCGGCATATATATGGTATGAAGTTTGAAAACCCTAATATTAGATATATGGGAGCTAGGAGAAGTTATGACCCGATTTCACTCATTGTTAGCACATAGACATATTATTGGAAGAAACATATTCCCTCAAAATGTCTTCAAAATATCTGAGAGACTACTATAATTTCGGTAAAAAATTAGTTAGAAGTACTGAGCTATATAGGGTCTTAAAATTTATGGACCGATTTTTAGAAGGGCGATGCCACTCTTTAAATACAGTATTTTTGCAAAGTTCTGTTCCAATATCTTCACTAGTGCTTACTTTATGGGAAGTAGGCGTGGTTGTGAACCGATTTGCAGTTAGGAAGATATTATGAACCGAATTTCATTGAAATTGGTCCAGTAGTTTCGGAGATATGGTTTTTGACCCATAAATGGGCGGAACCATGCCCATTTAAACTTTTGTATACAATTTTGGGTGCAGCACTTCTGTACTATCTTTATAATGATATTTAAGGCTTCTGATGGTTTTCCTTACTGAATTTAAGCATTTTTAGTAATTTTCAACATAACCTTTGTATGGGACGTGGGCGTGGTTATAATCCGATTCCTCCATTTTTGGACTGTATAAGTAGTACCTTAAAGCAACGACTCTAGAAAGTTTCCTTGATATAGCTTTAGTAGTTTACGAGATATGTGCAAAAAAATTAGTAGGGGTCGGGCCAACGCCTACTTCCCCAAAAAAATTACTTCCATATATGCCCCTTCGTAGTGCGATCCTTCATACCAAATTTCAATTTCAATAGCTTAATTTATGGCTGTGTTATAGCGTTTAATATGTTTACGGTTATTGCCATTTCGTGGGCGTGGCAGTGGTCCGATTACGTCCATCTTCGAACTTAACCTTCTTATGGTGCCAAGAAATAAGTCTTCCAAGTTTCCTCAAGATACATCAGTTTTTACTCAAGTTACAGCTTGTACGGACGGTCGGACGGACAGACAGACATCCGGATTGGAACTTTACTCGACACCCTGATCATTTTAACTATCTAACACGTTTAGTTTTAAGACTTACAACCAACCGTTATGTGAACAAAACTATAATACTCTCGTAGCAACTTTGTTGCGAGAGAATAAAAATATATTGAGTTTAAAAGTTCGGTTTTCTTTTTCGCTACCACTTCGTAAATTGATTACTCATAAAAATCTCCTCAAAAATAGCAACTCACAGTAATAAATTACAATAATTTACATGTTATTTAAATACTTGCTACAAAACTGAACTTGGCCTAAACGTAGACATTATTTGTTCAAAGGGAGACTAACAAACGAAAAATATTTTCGTGTGGTCTTTAGTATACTTTTAGGGATATACAAATTATTAATAAACCCAACCCAAGACTGGATGATGTCGTTAATGAACAAACACATGATACATAAAGTCATTAAATACATAATAGAAGCTATTAATTAGATCTATACAAGATAAACATTTTATTTTACAGCATATTAAGAAGGCATACTACATAAGGAGCCATAATGGCTAGCACTCACTACTATATTCCATTCCGTTAAGTTAAGTTTTCTAGATGTGGTTGGCATATACAATTTCGCAGAGTCAACATCATCTTAAAAAAATTAATTAAAGCTTTAGAAAGACAAGCAAAATTGCTTCTATTATTTTAAATACTAGAATATTGCACATACAGTTATGTTCAAAATTGACCAGAAAATTATTTTCTTTCAACTTTCTTTTAATATTTATACTCTCGCACCAAAAGTTGCTAAAGAGAGTATTATAGTTTTGTTCACATAACGGTTGTTTGTAACTCCCAAAACTAACCCTATATCTAGGTTATATATACCAAAGTGCTCAGGGTGAAGAGTGGAGTTCAAATCCGAATGTCTGTCTGTCCGTCCGTCCGTCTGTGCAAGCTGTAACTTGAGTAAAAATTAAGATATCTTGATGAAACTTGGCACACTAATTTCTTGGCACCATCGAAAGGTTGCTTCCGAGAATGAGCAAAATCGGACCACTGCCACGCTCACAAAATGGCGAAAACCGAAAACACATAAAGTGCCATAACTAAGTCATAAATAAAGCTATGGAAATAAAATTTGGTATGAAGGATCGCACTATGAAGGGGCATATTTGGATGTAATTTTTTTGGGGAAGTGGGCGTGGCCCCGCCCCCAAATAGGTTTTTTGTACATATCTCGCACGCCAATAGAGCTATATAAACCAAACTCAATTGCAGTCGTTTTTTTAGCCACTTCTTAATACAGTCCAAAAATGAAAGAAATCGAATAATAACCACCCCCACCTCCCATACAAAGCTTAGGTTGAAAATTACTAAAAGTGGGTTAACTTACTAACGAAAAACGCCAAAAACACTAAATTTCACATAAGAAATGGCAGATGTAAGCTGCACTCAGATTTTTTTACAAAATGGAAAATGGGCGTGGCATCGCCCACTTATGGGTCAAAAACCATATCTCAGGAACTATTCGACCGATTTCAATGAAATTTGGTTTGAAATAGTTTCTTTACATCCCAATGATATGTTGTGAAAATAGGCTAAATCGCTTCACAACCTACTTCCTACTTCCTATATACCAGAACTTTGAAGACGATCTGAATCGTTAACTTTACAATATATAAAGTAAGCACTAGTGAAGATATCGATGCAGAACATTGCACAAATACTACGTTTATAGTGTGACAGCCCCATTCTAAAAATCACCGAAATCGGATCATAGGTTGTCAAGGCCCCATAATAAATAAATTGCGAGAGTATAAAATGTTCGATTACACCCGAACTTAGCCCTTTCTTACTTGTTCTGTTACCAACTTTATGCAGCGCTTCACGTCTTGGATGTGGCAATGGTTTTCTAGGTTTCATCAGGCATATTAAAAGTTAGAGGTGGCTCAGTTATATCACAATATCGCTACATAATAACCTTTGGCAGTTACTTTAAACGTTCGAATTTTTCGAGCATTCTCTGATCTTACTTTTACAATTTTTATTACTTTGTCAACGATTGGTTTTATATCGAAATTCAAATAACGACTTAGGCTAACGGTTTATCATAGATTTTTGGCTCCGTTAATGCACGAGGAATTACATTTTATTGTAAAACACATTGTTCAATAAACATTTATAACGTACGTGGCTAAAACAACTAACATTTATTCTGGGTCAGTTTTAGTGGCATACAATCTTAGAATTCGATTAGCTATTGCTAGCCATCTAGAATAGTTAAGGACTTCAGGTTCCATATTAGCTAAATCAAAGAAAATATACCAGTCTGATATTGGTCATTATGTCGTATAATACATTGTTTGACAAATTTGTAATTGAGATCCGATGGCACTCGTAAAGCATTAATAAAATGTAATAAAAGTTTACTTAGTGGTAACTCATGCAATTGACAGATAAACCACTGTGATGACCTTTTGAGTTCCTCCGCCATTAGACGAATAACTCCACCTTTGAATCTGTATTCACTACAGTTCCATCGCACCCAACAACAGCTAATTCACTCAGATTTACCGACTTAGAATTCAAATGTAATAATATAGTGTTTTTAATAAATCGATTAATCGAGATTACAAAATGCTTGGTTACACCCCAACTTAACCATTCCTTACTTGAAACTGTGAGCTTGAAATGCATTAAATCTGGCACATTTGTGTCGTATTTACTCTTCGTGTAAGTGAATTTTCTAGATTCTTATATGCAGTTGAACTTCCCTAACTCGAATCACCATAGTCCACAAAATAAGGTCGAGTTATAGAAGTTTTCATAAAACATAAAAATTATCAAAAAGCTGAATAATATAGATTTCTATATACAGTTTTATTTATTTACTTCGAATGAAGTTTTATGTACATACATTAAACATGTATTCTATAATTTTGTTTGTTGCAGTTTGCTATTGTTTGGCTCAAATTTTGTGTTATGCTCTTGTTGAAAATTCGATTTATGGAACGAAATTTGTATGAAATTTTACATCTATTGCCAATTCAAGAGTTCGAGTTATGGAGACCTTTGATTATGGAAGTTCAACTGTATATTGTTCATGTGCTGTGATTTTCATTAGTTTAAGTCTCATTATTCAACGTAAAATTCCCAGTCTTTAGATGGTAGTTCACGTATCATGTATCCACGTCTATATGATCCAACTTAGTAACTACATACGGATCGGGTAACACTGATTGACTGAAAAACGAAAATTTTCAATATACAACGAACAGAGCACATAGCGCACTGAGTCGTGATTGTATAAATTTATTTTGTAAGCAATCCAACAACAATTTTTTTAAACAAGTGTAAAAGTTTCTCTATGATTTTTCGACATTTCACGACAACTTGTAAGTACTCCAATTAGTATTATTCCCTTTCGTCTTTTCTTTGGGTGTTCAAAACGGTTAATCACTCCGTTTTCAACGAAAAAAAAAAATGTTTTCTTCTACAAGGTTATGATGGAAAAATTAGAAATTTTGAAAAATAATTGTACAATTTATTAATTTTGCCGATATTAATATTAAACAGTTTGAGTGTTTTTTAATGAAATTTGCCATCGAGATCGTCAGACGCGAGGAAACATTAAAACATAATATTTCTAATGTATGTATGTGATTGGCGTTGCAACCGTTTAGCCGGTTATAGCCGAATCGACGATAGTGCACCACCTCTCTCTCTCCTTCGCAGTTCGGCGCCAGTTGGAGATCCCAAGTGTAACCAGGTCGCTCTCCACCTGGTCCCTCCAACGGAGTGGAGGCCTTCCCCTTCCTCGGCTTCCTCCGGCGGGTACTGCATCGAACACTTTCAGTGCTGGAGTGTTTTCGTCCATTCGGACAACATGACCTAGCCAGCGTAGCCGCTGTCTTTTTATTCGCTGAACTATGTCAATGTCGTCGTATAACTCGTACAGCTCATCGTTCCATCGTCTGCGGTATTCGCCGTTGCCAATGTTCTGAGGACCATAAATCTTGCGCAAAATTTTCCTCTCGAAAACTCCTAGTGTCGTCTCATCTGATGTTGACATCGTCCAAGCTTCTGCACCGTAAAGCAGGACGGGAATGATAAGCGACTTGTAGAGCTTGATTTTGGTTCGTCGAGAGAGGACTTTACTGTTCAATTGCCTACTCAGTCCAAAGTAGCACCTGTTGGCAAGAGTTGGAAAAAGCAGAACAAACGGCGCGGTTGTTGCTTCCGATGATATCAATATCATCGGCGTACGCCAGGAGCTGTACACTCTTGTAGAAGATTGTACCTTCTCGGTTTAGCTCTGCAGCTCTTATAATTTTTTCCAGCATCAGGTTAAAGAAGTCGCACGATAGTGAGTCACCTTGTCTGAAACCTCGTTTGGTATCGAACGGCTCGGAGAGGTCCTTCCCAATCATGACGGAGCTTTTGGTGTTGCTCAGCGTCAATTTACACAGCCGTATTACTTTGCGGGGATACCAAATTCAGACATCGCGGCGTAAAGGCAGCTCCTTTTCGTGCTGTCGAAAGCAGCTTTAAAATCGACAAAAAGGTGGTGTGTGTCGATCCTCTTTTCACGGGTCTTCTCCAAAATTTGGCGCATGGTGAATATCTGGTCAGTTGTCGATTTTCCAGGTCTAAAGCCACACTGATAAGGTCCAATCAGTTTGTTGACGGTGGGCTTTAGTCTTTCACACAGTACGCTCGATAGAACCTTGTATGCGATATTTAGGAGGCTGATCCCACGGTAATTGGCGCAGATTGTGGGATCTCCCTTTTTATGAATTGGGCAGAGCACACTGAGATTCCAATCGTCAGGCATGCTTTCTTCCGACCATATTCTGCAAAGAAGCTGATGCATGCACCTTATCAGTTCTTCGCCGCCGTATTTGAATAGTTCTGCCGGTAATCTATCGGCCCCCGCTGCTTTGTTGTTCTTCAAGCGGGTAATTGCTATTCGAATTTCTTCATGGTCGGGTAATGGAACATCTGTTCCATCGTCATCGATTGGGGGATCGGGTTCGCCATCTCCTGGTGTTGTACTCTCACTGCCATTCAGCAGGTCGGAGAAGTGTTCCCTCCATAATCCCAGTATGCCCTGGACATCGGTTACCAGATTACCACCTTGGTCTCTACAGGAGGATGCTCCGGTCTTGAAACCTTCGTTAAGTCGCTTCATTTTTTCATAAAATTTTCGAGCATTACCTCTGTCTGCCAGCTTCTCAAGCTCTTCGTACTCACGCATTTCGGTCTCTTTCTTTTTTTGTCTGCAGATGCGTCTCGCTTCCCTCTTCAGCTCTCGGTATCTATCCCATCCCGCACGTGTTGTGGTCGTTTGCAACGTTGCGAGGTAGGCAGTCTGTTTTCTCTCCGCTGCGAAACGGCACTCCTCATCGTACCAGCTTGTTTTTTGTCGTTGCCGAAAACCAATTGTTTCTTCCGTCCTTGTCCCGTACATCGCACTTCTTGGATGGCGTTGATGTCAGCCTTGAGTCGTATGAGGACATCAACCAGCTGGGCAGAGGCACCTTCCCAATTAAGGGTCCGGACATTCCAGGTGCATGTCCTTATATCATTGTCCTTAAAACGTTTGCAGGGGTCGTCATCAAAAGGGGGGTGTCTCATCCGAGGCTTTCGTAGATTTTTCATTGGGGGGTGTTTTTATGTGGTGGATCCCAAGCCCTACGCACAACCGCATAAGCGGGCTTCGCCTTCTCACTTTAGCTCGCCTTCAAACGGATGTCTGTTGGCTACCCAGAGGATACTTGGTCTAAAACCGGAAGTCGTGAGCTGCTTGAACCATGTGGAGAAGAATCGTTTCTGGCCACTCCCAAGTGAATGACAATCAAAAACTTTCCTCACTTGCGTGAACTTCTACACATGGTCCCATCCTCCTTCTAATATACATACATAATTATTCCTAATGTTATTGCCACCAGAAACTATGCGCATTAAATAACAATATATGTACCTACTGGAAGTGTGCACAACAAGCTGCTGGTTTGAAGCAAACCTGTTGCAATGCGTGTTGGCAAATTCCAACAGCATGATAAGACAACCGCTCGAAAGCGTAAAAACAAACCGTTAAGATCACGCGACTAAAGCAATGTCAATGCTCGTTGGAATCATACATATAAACAGTCTTATAACGGTAGTATGGAATGAGATGCAACCTCAATAAAAGGAAAACATGTTCGCAAACATCAAGTATGCAAAACTATATCTAACTAGCAACTAGAAAACCGACCCCCTAAAATCGATAATTTATTACAAACTACCTTGAAGCGTACGAGTTCATTTGAACCGAATATTTTAGTAATAATTTTCATGTTTACGGAAGAAATGCTGACTAAATTTTGAACCAGGAAACTAAAACAGGTATGCTAGAGTGTGCTGATTAGTCTAATCTTTTAGCATCTACAAACTTCCCGAAAATCATTTAAGTCTAAACCTAAACATATAAATTAAAACAACTAAATAAAGTATGAGTGAAAATAATATTTAACACGTCTGCTAAGATATTTATAGATATTTATGTAAATTAAAATTAATATATACATATGTACATATTTCACACGCGATTTTTGTGCTAACGTTGTCTCTTCTACATCACATTCTTCCTCAAAACAACGAAGTACAGGTTATTTCTAATGTATGTTCTTATGTATGCACATACATATGTATCTTAGATCAAGCTTTTATGCTTCGAATGATTTGAATGGGAAAATTTGAGCAGTGATGGATGGATATAAACTATTTGGTACAACTAAACTATATGCAGTCACACAGTTAATAGTGACAACCCCCATATTTTTTTGTTGTGCCAAAAAAACAACTTTATTTAAAAAATGAATATACCAGAAAAATACTATATAGGAATAGAAATCTTGATTCAGTTATATAAATCCAATATGCAGAGGTAGTCAAAATTATTTACACATCGAACGATTTCTCCAAAACTGAATTAAGGAAAATTTCCCCAAAAAATCATCGTGTCACTCCCGACTCTGTTTAGCGGCTGAACTGCTTATTTCTTATTCTTCTTGATAAATGCATAAAGCGTATACCAAACAAGGGCTGGAGCTAAAATTCAACTTTATCTATCCACGATAGGTTTTAGGATGGTATCTTCTGCAAGCTTTTTATGGTTTTGGAGATATTGACCACTTTATACTCATTGACTATTAACGCAATTTGCTGATTCGAAGCTGCGACAATATTAACAAGGCTTTTTGTGAGAGTTTGTAAGAGAGTTCCTATTAATCTTCTGCATTATCTTTGGTTAGGACCGGTTTCCACCCAGTTATCTTTAAATTGTCCTTCCAGTTGTACGTCTCCTTCTTTTTAATTACATTATAAACAGTAACAGTCCAATTTCATACCAATTCACCAATTTGGTTTTAGGACTCAACATTCCACAAGCGATCAAGTACATCGCATAACAAACATTATAGAAAATGCGAAGGAAAATAAACTAATTTGCACAGCTTGTCTTCTTAGGCGAATCTCAGGCATTCGATAGAGTGTGCCACCATGGTTTACTTTATAAATTAAGACGTTTTTTACCACATTATCTAACTGATCTACTTGCCTCTTACTTGAGCAACCGCTACTTCAGAATCATGCAGGGACAATCATATACCACCAAGGTAGTATCCTGGGACCACTCTTATATATCTTGTTCACTTGCGATATGCCTACGTCGGCAAACTGTACAATTGCCACATTTGCTGATGATGTCAGTACCACTGATAACAAATAATGATCAGGATGACGAGTGGAGTTGAAATCCAGATGTCTGTACGTCTGTCTGTCTGTCCTTGCAAGCGATAACTGGAGTAAAAATTGAGGTATCTTAATGAAACTTGGAACACATATTCCTTGGCACCCTGAAGCTATTGAAGTAAAATTTTGTATGAAGGATCGCACTAGGAATATTTTGCAAACCAAAAAAACTGTGTAAACCAAACTTTCTGCAGTCGTTTCTTTTAGCCATTTCCTTACACAGTCCAAAAATGAAAGAAATCGGATAATAACCACGCCCACCTTCCATACAAAGGTTATGTTGAAAATGACTAAAAGTGCGTTAACTCACTAACGAAAAACGTCAGAAACACTAAATTTTACAGAAGTAATAGCAGAAAGAAGCTGCACTCAGATTTTTTTTACAAAATGTTAAATGTCATTCTTCTGATTCCTTCACTTTATAATATATACATTAGGAACCAATGAAGATATCGAAATAAAAGTTTACATAAATACTGTATATGATCCGTGGCATCACTTGTGAAAAAATTGTCGAAATCGGACCATAACTTTTCAAGGCCCCGGATATCGAATATGAAGAACTCAGTGCATATGGCTAATTTTTCACCGGAAATATAGGTAAATCTCTCAGATATCTTAATTTAATTCAGATTCAAAAATCTTTTCCTTCTAACAGTGTGTCTCTGTACCAGAAGTGGTTAAAATCGAGTCATACCTTCCCCTAGCTCTCATATACCTAATTATAGATTTTCAAAAATACGATGGGCTTAATAATTACAAAGCGGTTAAGATGTGAAATATCTTAGCCAAATTAAATCTTAGATATAATGTATGTACATATATACTATAAATATATTGTGAGGAATTTTCTTTTTTTTATTGGACTTTATGCCAAATATATGGGTCAAATTGTGTGTTATGTAAATAAAATTTCTTCAATAAATTGCGAGAGTATAAAATGTACCGTTGCACCCGAACATAGCATTTCCTTACTTGCCTTCTATAAGGTTTATGACACGATTACGGGCCCGATTTTGCAAGTGTTTGTTGTTGAACAATATCCACAAATTAACTTTGCGTAACGTTTCGTTTCGTTATCGTACTGAAACAAAATTCTACTTCTCTACGAATCTTCCATTCATTGCGAAGCAATAACATTTTGCAACTTCAACTAATTTCGATAGAAACAAACAAGAGTCAACATAAATCATTGAATTCAAATAGCAATATGTAAACAAACAGCGCACGTAACTGGTTTGAAAAAGAAGCAACTTAATTTTTGTAAGCATAGAATTTCTGTACCGTAAATATTTTTTCTTGTTACAACATAACGAAATAATATTTGTTCTCCAACACATACTCAAATATTAGTGAAAACCTTGAAATAAGTACGTTCGCACATTGAATACATTAAGAATTTGGCATTTGTATATGCAAGCTTTTATGCCAAATACTTCTGTGAGGCACTGCACAAAAATTGCTTGAGTTGCCCTTGACTACTTCGGTAAGAAGATTGCATTTCACTATCGCTTTATTCCACATCTCCGAATGAATGTTGTATTTCAATTTACATATTTACCTATGAGCCATAAAGTTAGGGCTCTCGTTTCTCAAATACTACTTAATCAAAAGGATAATTCTTCCTTCCGAAAAAATAAATAAATTGAATATTTCAAAGAAATTGAATTAAAGAACATCGAATTGAGAACTTTGGGTAAAGGGGTTTTTATATATTGTATATATGTATCTATGTACATGCATATATAGTTACTTAACTTATAAAATAATCGGGAGATCATTTCTTAACAAAAAATTAACTATTGAAATAATTAAATAACTCAAGACGTCTGACGAAAAATGCCGCATGATTTTCGGTGCTCTTAAGAAATGTGGTGACTTACATACATATATGTATGTAACTTGAACACTGTGTACAAAAAGTTGTGTGTCATGGAGCATGACAGTTTGCTCCTTAATGTCAGAGTGCTTAACGCAATATGCAGTTAAGTGCATTTCTTACTTTTTGTTGTCGTCTCAAGCTATATGCGTTAAGTACCTTCATAAACGCACACTACTTTGCATACACGTGATATACCAGCAAACCAAAAACGATATTTTGTAGAATATTCGAATTTTCGATATATATGTATATATGCGTGGTTGCTAAAAATGTGTTGGCAATGCGGGCGCGAACTCTCAGCTGAGATTTAGTTTAAACGGTTGAATTTATGAATAAATTTTCCCTTATGTTTACCGCTTTTCTATAATATTCTGGTCTTTTAAAGAATCTACAGTAATTATTAGATCAGAGATGGCCAGTTTTTATTTGCCATTGTGCACATCTAATAGAATTTACAACTTTGGTTTGTTTACATTTGTATCTGTCAAAATTGAGTTTCTCGCTTTTTTTTGGAAAAAACCTAACTATTATGAATGAAAAAGGCGAGGAACTGGCAATGCCTCTAGTTCAATATACAAGATATCATAGCTTATGAGAAGCCACCATAATTATGTGGCTAAGTCTTCCATACAAAATAAGCTCATAGCTTAATTTGCTGGTGAAATAAAACACGCCTAATGATACTCGTCATGGAACATAAACAAATTAAATTATATAAATATTGGGTCGTTCAATAAAAGTACGGTTACATTTGAAAATAATCACGGTCTAAGCTCGTTCAATAACCTAACCGTTTACATATAGCCAAATGAGGTAATCAACTGTCAAATGTGTTGTATTACATATCTTTCTCACGCCGACGGCCATTTTTGTTTACATTTTCATTTGACATTTCTCCTTTTCTTCGTTAAATTAGCTATAAAGAATTGAATTACACCGCAAATCTAGTTGTATAATCCGAGATATTTTTTTAATCTCGGATTATCAAGAAAGCAATATTGTATGGTAAATCTCGTTTCTTAATTACAGATTATCGAGTTGAGCTCGTAAATGGAAATAATCTCCTTATATGTAAACATACTATCTTTTTGAATTTTTTCGCAGCCAACTTCACACTTAACGGCGTTACATATATGAACACCTAAGACAAAACTTCGTTGCGGCAGGCCTCTAGAAGCCGATGCGCATTTAATAAAGTCGTTGGAGGATGCAAATCGTCAGGACATCGGACACCCTTTTTATACTCTCGCAACAAAAGTTGCTAAGAGAGTATTATAGTTTTGTTCACCTAAAGGTTGTTTGTAAGTCATAAAACTAAACAAGTTAGATATAAGGTTATATATACCAAAATGATCAGGATGACGAGACGAGTTGAAATCCGGATGTCTGTCTGTCCGTCCGTCCGTCCGTCCGTCCGTCCATCTGTCCGTGCAACGGATAACTTGAGTAAAATTTGAGATATCATAACGAAATTTGGAACACGTATTCCTTGGCACCCTGAGGAGGTTGCTTTCGAAAATGGGCAAAATTGGACCATTGACACGCCCACAAAATGGCGAAAACCAAAAACCTATAAAGTATCATAACTAAGCCATAAATAATGTTATCAAAGTAAAATTTGGAATAAAGGATCCCACTAGGAAGGGGCATATTTGGATGTAACTTTTTTGGGAAAGTGGGCGTGGCTCCGCCCCCAAATCTGTTATTTGTATATAGCTCGCAAACCAATAAAGCTATATAAACCAAACTTTCTGCAGTCGGTTCTCTTACGTACCCCACCACACACCATGAAAATAATTGAATTCGGATAATAACCACGCCCAACTCCCATACAAATGTTAGGTTGAAAATTACTAAAAGTGGGTTAACTCACTAACGAGAAACGTCAGAAACACTAAATTTTACAGAAGAAATAGCAAAAGTTTTTTTTACAAAATGAAAAATGGGCGTGGCATCTCCGACTTATGGTTCAGAAACCATATCTCAAGAACTACTCGACCGATTTCAATGAAATTCGGTATATGATATTTTGTTTACACCCTGATGACACGCGTGGAAAATGGATGAAATCGGTTCACAACCACGACAACTTTCCATATAACTCAATTTTGAAATCCATCTGATTCCCTCACTTTATAAGATATACAAAAGGAACCAATGAAGTTAGCGAAATAAAACTTTACACAATTACTGTATATGATCTGTGGCATCATTTGTGAAAAAATTGTCGAAATCGGACTATAACTTTTCAATGCTCCGGATATCGAATATGAAGAACTCAGTGCCCCATGGTAACTTTTCACCGAAAATTTCGGTAAATCTCTCAAGTATCAGTGTGTTTTCTTAATAAAAATATAGCAATAAATTGCGAGAGTATAAAATGTTCGGTGGCACCCGAACTTAGCCTTTCCTTACTTGTTGTTTTTCGTTTTGCTAATTTATCTTTGAGGTTAAATACTATATGCAACTCTTCCGATTAGCATTTCTGAAAATTGCATTTTAATTTCATTTCAATTTTAAATAAGTCTGATCAGTATGACGAGCACTATATTATGTCTTTGGGTTTGCTGGGCATAAAAGTGCATATTTTTGATTTCTGATAATTAGGAACGCACTTGTGGCATGTACAAGAGCGCTCAAAGAAAAGCACTTATGATTGCGCATATGCACTTGTTTTTGTTGTTGCTGTTATGTAAATTTAAACTTACATTGTCGCAGACACCTCTAATATGCCGTAATGCCCAAAAGGAAACAATACAGACATGTGTACACTTATTAAGCAATATGATGCATTGATTGATTTCACTCAATTCGTGTTAAGTAATGCATGTTTTTAATGAGTATAATATGGATACATAAATATTTATGTGTGGTGTTGTAAGATTTAAAATTATATCAACATTAAAATAATATAATTTTTAAGTTTAACTTACTTAATATACAATTGAGCTATCTTTAATTTAAATACTACCCGATCAAACTCAGTCACCCCTATTAGCAGTTAATTATTTCTCACAGAAGATTAAAATATGCAGTTGCTTTGAATAAGACAAATATTTTAGATATTTTTTTCGATTTCTGCAGTTACAAACCACTTTTCCTTCTTTGAACAAGTCTTATAAGTGAGTATAGTTTCTGCAGGTGTGGTAATATGGAGATTTTTGCTTGATGGTAGTATTACAGATGGCTTGGCGTTACCTTGAGTTTGCAGTTGAAATCTGTCAAATCTTTGACGTAGCTGACACAGCTAAAGAAATATTTTATTTGGCATATGAGTAGCTATGCGTGACTGGAATAGATTATTGTATCGTTTGCGTACGTATGATGTCTCTCTATGTGCGAGTATATTTGCTGACAAATTATAATCAAGAGTTCGCCAGCATAGTTAATTTGTATAATAAATATGATTTAAGCGAAACTTGTTGTGCGATTGTATCGGTCTTCTTGCAAATGTAGGGTGGCGGTCTGGTTTAAGTCTTACTCTTACCATCATCAAAAGATCACTTTTTATACTCGCTTGCCACGTTCGTAAGAGTTTTAAGGTTTTGTACACCTAACGATTGCTTGTAACACTTAAAACTAAATGATTTAGGATACTGCAATACTGGCGTCGTACCTGTACTCTTTTAAGGGGGTTGAAAACAAATATATTTTTACAATTTTCTTTTAGTATATACAGTCATATATTTTATTTAAACTATATAACATTAATATCAAAGATACATATTCACAGTATATTGTGAAATTTTTATTTACAAATTCCGAAAAATCAGCCGTTGGTACCTCATCTCCTATGACATGTCCAAAAAAGCTCTTGCCGTGGACAGCATAACTCGTTATTGGTTCATCCAAAATCAATTTATTTTGATAGTACATGGATAAATCTAGTTAATGATCGAAGGAAAAAGAAAATAATAAAAATTGAATTCTTGGCAGACTTTGAACAAAAAACTCACTTTTTTGGTCAAATTTTCGCCAAATCAAATTATCCTGAAAGGCGCTCTATTAATCCCATTATCTTCTTTTACTATATAAAACCCTCCTCAAGCGATAATTAAGATTTCGAACCAAAATATAGCACACAATATTCGCTATCTAGTTACTCTATAACACATAAATTGGCCAATAGGTGTAGATTACATAATTCAATTGTAGATTTATGTTAATTTAAGCGCAATGCGCTATTATGATAGCATTATGTATATACTTCTAGCATAAATTAATTTTAAACCTCAACCTTAATCCAATATCTCTTTATAATTCTCTTCTTTTACATGCTGTGTATGCCTTTGCAAGTTTGGTTATTTTTATACTCTCGCAGCCTGTTGCACAGAGTATCATAGTTTTGTTCACATAACGGTTGTTTGTGTCACCAAGAAATATAAGAGTTAGATATGGGGTTATATATACATAAATGATCAGGATGACGAGTAGATTTGAAATCCGGATGTCTGTCCGTCCGTCTGTCCGTCTGTCCGTGCAAGCGATAACTTGAGTAAAAATTAAGATATCTTAATGAAACTTGGAACACATGTTCCTTGGCACCCTGAGGAGGTTGCTTTCGAAAATGGGCAAAATCGGTCCACTGCCACGCCCACAAAATGGAGGAAACCGAAAACCTATACAGTGTCATAACTAAGCCATAAATAAAGTTATGAAAATGAAATTTGGAACATAGGATCCCATTAGGGAGGGGCACATTTGGATGTAATTTTTTTGGAAAAGTGGGCGTGACCCCGCCCCCAAATAGGTTTTTTGTATATAACTCGCAAACCAATAAAGCTATATAAGCCAAACTTTCTGCAGTCGTTTCCATTTCCTTATACAGTCCAAAAATGAAAGAAATCGGATAATAACCACGCCCACCTCCCATACAAAGGTTAGGTTGAAAATTACTAAAAGTGGGTTAACTCCCTAACGAAAAACGTCAGAAACACCAAATTTTACATAAGAAAAGGCAGAAGAAAGCTGCACTGAGATTTTTTTACAAAATGAAAAATGGGCGTGGCGTCGCCCACTTATGGGTCAAAAACCATATCTCAAGAACTATTCGACCGATTTCAATGAAATTCGGTACATAACACTTTCTTGACACCCTGAAGACACGGGTGGAATATGGGCGAAATCGGTTCACAACTACGTCTACTTCCCATATAACCCAATTTTGAATTCCATCTGATTCGTTCACTTTATAATGTATTCATAAGGAACCAATGAAGCTAGCGGAATAAAACTTTACACAAATACTGTATTTGAGCTGTGACATCACTTGTGGAAAAATTGTCAAAATCGAACCATGACTTTTCAAGGCCCCTGATATCAAACATGAAGAACTCAGTGCCTAAGGTTAATTTTTCACCGAAAATATAGGTAAATCCCTCAGATATTTTAATGTAATTCATTCCCTCTGAATTTTTTTCTTATAACAGTTTCTCTCTGTACCTGAAATGGTAAAAATTGGGTCATAACTTCCCCCAGATCCCATATACCTAATTATAAGTAATATTAAATTAAGTGAGCGTATAGTCTTCGATACGTTGTATCTTGGTGGTGAAAACGAGTAAAATCGGTTTAGGAATTACCTCAGTCTCCATATACTATTTATAATGATTTTCGTTATTCTATTGAACTTTATGCCGAATATATGGGTCGAATTGTGTTGTCTTTATAAAATTACATCAATAAATTGCGAGAGTATAAAATGTTCGGTTACACCCGAACTTAGCCCTTCCTTACTAGTTTTACTACTGAATTCACATCAAGATCGCGGTCAAGGTCAGCAGATCTAACATACCAAGGAGCATTAATATACTTCTTAGTACCTTATTTTGAAAGCGCTGAATGCAGACAATACTATTTTGACTTGTGCAACCCCATAGTTGAGCTCCATAGCCCCAAATTGGCTTTAGTACTTTATTATATATGTATAAACAGCTTGTTTTCGATTGAAAGCGTGGATCTCCTACCGACCAGATGGTAAAACTTAGCAAATTTTAAATCAAGCTCACTCCTTTTTTTCTTGACAGGCTCTTTCCAGCGAAGCTTAGCATCTAGGGTGATTCCTAGCTACTTAGCATTATTGTGATTATGATTATTGTATTTATAATTATTGCACACACTATTTATTCTCACAAATTTCGGGAGTAACTACTATTCTGCAGCTCTCGAAATTTGTTAGTTGCTTTGAACAGCAGTCGTCCAAGAATTTCAGCTAAACAAATGGCGCTAAGCACTTTGGACATACCTTACCGGAAAACACAAAATGTCAATTAACAATTCACAAAGTTTCTAACATTGACAGATAAAGTTGGATTGTTTTCTTTAAACTTAATTTTTACGATTTCAAACACTAAAAGACACCTCATATACAATTAAAATGTAGCCAATGGCATAACTGGAGAATAACTCTACCTTCAAACCAGTACCCAATTAATGCAATTCTCTATGGGGTATGATTTTATATAATTACGTCCATATATATGGGGCATTTTCTGGAAAAAAGCCACTTGAAAAAAAAAGTTCTTTATTTTCTTTGGCAATTATATATCTTATAGTACATGTAAAACCTAAAATAAAACATATGGTTTTAGGTCTGTGTAACGCGGGGTTGCCATATTATAAGGGGCCAAAGTTTTTTGTAAAAAAATTTTCGAACCGCCATAACTTTAAAACTAATGAACAGATTTTAAAACACCATGTGACTTTTTTCTACAGAACTTCTCAAACTTTGAAACTGTATATCGTAAAAATTTTTAAAATTAATATTTCATAGCAAAAAATGAAAAAAAATTTTTTTTGGAATTTTTAACAACAACTTCGATTTTTTCGAAAATATCTTAAAATGTTCCTTATTCCATCACCTTTTTACCCCCCAAAGGGAATTTTGGGACAGCAATATTTGTATGAGCTACAAATAAAAAACCAACTCAGAACATGATGAAAAATCATTGATTTATGCACTATTATTATCAGAATTTAGCGTAACCCTGGACGTAGCAGACATTTAATCCCTTTTTGATTTTTTTTTATTTTTTAATATTTTTTTAAATTTTTTTGTATTTTTCAAAACCGCGTTACACAGACCTAAAACCATATGTTTTATTTTAGGTTTTACATGTACTATAAGATATATCATTGCCAAAGTAAATAAAGAACTTTTTTTTCAAGTGGCTTTTTTCCAGAGAATACCCCATATGTATGTTGTATCTTTAGGAAAATGTTCACCGGTGGCAATTTGCTGGGTCATCGACTCCTACGCTTTGCTAGACTTTAGCAGACCTCATGATGTTCGCACCTCGTCTTGATTGAAAGGCAATGACGAATTTGACAATTAAATTCATTAATAATCGTAATTCATTTAACATTTTGATTTACAGTTCTAGCAGTCACGTCTATTTTAACATTATCTCTTATGCTCCGCGCTTTTCATTTACATTTCACTTCATTTGACAGCGCCACTATGGTGCCTATAACAAAGTTGTTATTACAATAATTATTATTTTTCTGTTTTTTGTTTTTGCAAATATGATGGTGGTTCTCTTGTTTTGAGTTCATGGCATATCTGCGGTGTTCAACAAATTTTGAAAATTTTGCATACATATTTAAACACCAAATGAATACTTACATATGTACAAATATATGTACTCGTTTGTATGCAAATTTGAAGTTGTGAAAATACAGTTGGTAGAAATTGCATATATGTGTGTGTATGTGCATATATCTGTAACTATTGTTCTATGAGTGTTTAAGCAAATGAAGTTCAATTATCGGTTTGTTGGAATTATTAGTTTGTTGGAAATATTTCCTTTCGCTCTTAAACGGCGAAAGTATTATGAGAGGAGAAGTATCAAAGACTACATATTGCGACCGTTAAATTGGTAAGCGGGCTATCATTTTTTAGTTATTTATTTCGTTCTCTTTTTAAAGAATTCGGTACATCTCATCTCACTTGTGCATTACGGGTCACCCTCATGCAAATAGCAACACCTACTTATTGCCATCAACCACAAACGGCTGCTGGTGCCGCATGCAATTTACACACAATGCCACAGTGGAGTTGTTCATTAATTACGGTGAACGCCGAAGAGTGAATTGTCAGGTGTTGGCTGTCAATGCTGACCGAAATTGACTCTTGAAGTTCCCGTGTCTGCACAAATCATAAATATTTCGTCAAACAGCGCGTCACTGTCAACAATTAAAAAAAATGATTACATTTTAGTACCCAAAAGGTACACGAGTTCGCCAAACAGAATGTCAAGGCTGGCGATCGAACATTGTTGCTTAATTTCTTTAACTCGGCATATACCTATATTAATTTAAGTATATAAGCAAATGTGATTTAAAACCGCGTTTAAAAAAAAAAAAATTTTACCAGCACTTGGAATGATTTTAATTAGTCTTAGTCTTGCCTCTTTGCAATATTTCAAATGTATGCTTTCAGTTGCGCATGCGCATAAAGATGAGGCCTTAATGAGAATATAATATATTTTAATTTGTACTGATTTATGTTCATGTAAATGCCTTTATTAGACGAGGTGACAATTTCGACACCTTGACTAGAGTAATATCTTGCAACGTAAAATAAATATGTATGGTAAATTTTTAAATGTTTTGGGTATAATGTTGTTACTGCGCTACTATTAAGAGATATGGACCGCGATGATGATGATAGATTCCTAAACAAGTTAAGTAAAGCAGATTTCTTGGTAATATCTACGCTAAAGGAGCGATTATGTTTCAAATACATAATGAGCCTCAAATGTTTCAAACATATGAATATATGGAAGCGATAACAAACAAAAGTTACACTGTCGAGATCATAATTAATATAAATTTGAAATATTTTCCCAATTTTGAGAAATAATATCATACAAGATTATGCTGAAGATTTATCTCTGCATTGAAGATTTCTAGCAAAAAAGACCCGAAGCACACTTCTGGCAGTCATGGCTTTGGTATCGATTTAAAACTTAAAAAAATAATACAGAATCATTAAATTAGTAGAAGCCAAGAAACAAAAGAATATCAGAAAGAGGGGCGCAGGGAAACTTCTGATCAGGTTTCGACCATTATCAAAATAATGCCAAAAACATACGCAGATGCAATTAATCAGTAGGAATAACCAACAAAATTATAAGAGTTCATTTCACAGAACGTTAAAAAAATGTAAATTACTGTAGTATACAAAAAGTGTTTCCAGAAGACTGATGGTTATATAACAAAGAAATGACATTAGTTAAATAATTGGATGTGTTATTTTATTTAATATTCCTCTTAAGGGGTTGGGTGGGTGTCAGAGGCTAAAAACCAGGATACTTCTAAATGTTAACATTTTTTTAATATGTACAATCATAAGGTTCATTTAAACAATTCATAAACTATTTGATATATAGTTATTTAAACAGTATTTTGTGACATTTTTATTTACAAATTCCGAAAACTCAGCCATTGGCGCCTCATCTCCCATGACGTGTCCAAAAAAAGCTCTTGCCGTGGACAGTATAGCTCGTTATAGGTTCATCCAAAATCTATAAACGAAAAATATTTCGAGAGTAAATAAATAAATCTAGTTAATGAACGAGAGAAAAAATAACTCATTCAAATTTTACAAAAAAACTCACTTTTGAACAAAAACGCTTCAAAAATTTAGTTTTGAGATGAATTCGTTTAAAGTTTTACATTCAAACTGACGTGGCCTGTTGTGCGGAACTTCCGAACGGTCTATTCTATCTCTTAGAATTGTATTTTTTATTGCACTATTTAATAAGACAAAAAATTGTCAAATTTTGAAAATTTGAAACGCCCTTAACAGCCCTTCTATGAGCACTTCCAGTATTAGGATACTTTTACTTATTCTTCTGACTCAGTAGGAGATGGATTCAAGTTCATGAGCACACACGTTATATTCTAACTAAAAGACCTTTTATTTAAACTAAAAAACTTAACTTATTTGTAATTTATATATCCACCAGTGGATCACCGACTATCACCTAAACAATCAAACATTAGACTATACATATTATTCCGAGCTATATAAAGATATTCATTTGAACTGATCTTTCAAAGCCATTTTCGATTATCTCACAGCTAGGACGTATGCAATCCTATTAACCCTTTCATGTCCAATGCTACAACAATGTACTTACCCGGCTTCTAATTTTCGTTATTTATATTTTTTTGACCAGTTATGTAGACTTATGTGTTGTGCAAGCTTACAGTTACTTTATTTGTTATGAGCTGTGCACGTGTTCATTCAATAGGCGTTCTCCGCGGAGTGGAATTGTCAAGATCGTTTCGCGAAAAAAGTTGTACAAAAGTGGTTATACCGAAAGTGTTCAAAAAAATAGGCAACTAGGCAACATCCTGTAACTAATGAACCAGGGTACAAAGGACAAAGAAAGAAATAATTTTTATCACTGCATATTTGAGTTAAGACTAAAAAAAAGTTTTAGCTCCGCCCATTTAAGTTCGGGCATGAGAGGGTTAATCACTTCGATTGTTGTCCATATATAGTAAAATATTGAAAACTTGAATATGAAACTATTATAAAAATGCAGCATCACTCAGGCGGGAGCAGGAACTAGAAATCTAACAGTGTGAATGAAGCAACCATCCACTTACTCGATTGCTATTAAATCTTGTACATTAACTATTACGTATGCTCATATAATTGTCTGGCCACATTTATGTCCGTGGAGAATTTACATGCATACATAGCTATACATAACATACATATATATAAGCATTAACTTAAAAAATTATATGAACAAAAGCAATCGTAATTTCTTCACAAAGCATTTCCTCATGCATAATGAATTATTGTACATTTTTGTGTCAGTAATTAATTTTGCACAGAAATTATGGCATTCCCACGACTGCAAATAGTACTTGGTTTGATGGAAGTTTCACAACTTGCATGTACCATATATGGAGTATTTTAGAATTCATGATGTGCCTTTTGTTAGTTCTCATATTCAAGAAAGAAGCGTAATTAAAAGCCATGATCTGTTTTTGCTTTAATTGTTGAAATACTGATATCGGAGAATGTAACTTTGTATTGCAAATACATTAATGAATCGAGGAGCCTACAAGTTTTAGGCAACCTAATGCTACGTCCACTGGCGAAGATTCAACTTTATCAATATTTTATAGTAATATTGGAGAGTAATTTGGAAGACAATACAGTAATTCCATATAAATCGGTAATTCTGGAAGAAATTCAAGTACGTGGATATAAAAGTGTTCCTATTTCGATGAATATCATATTATTTATCTATGTTTTTTACATTTTATAATATCCTTGTATTGCGATTGTAGGACGTTAGGTCACAAACTTTCAATTTGGAATAGTAACCTAGTACCAGTAATATCAATAATGAATTGAGCTATTTGCTTCTGAATTGAATTTTTTCCTTAGTGAATCACAATTCACAGATCAGTTGAACGATAGTAAAGTGTCAGACAGACTGAAAAATTCGTTCAAAGAAAACATTTTAATTCACTTTACATGAAATAAAAAGCTGGTGTCCCTTGAAATGCTGAAAACACTTAAGTTTAACAATGAATTGAAGGTCTAACCATCTCAAACCCTCTCAAAGAATAAATACAAACTTTCCAACCTACCTGATCCGATTCTAATGAAGGATCTTTATATATCTTCATATTCAAATTATATTGTATTGGGGATATTAAGAAAACATAAAAGATGCATCCAATAACTATTTTTTCGAACTGATTTTTAAAATGATATAATTGATTGATTTTGTAAATTATAATGTATTTCAAAGCTCCATTTCCAAGTAGTACGTAAATGAGCTCCAACTTGTAAATAAGTTATGATGATAGTTCTTGATGAATTGTTAACAAGCTGGCTTGTACCCGTGTCATAAAATTTACTATAAAGTTGTATGAGAAAAAAGCAAAATAGTTCTGCCTTCATAACCAAACGACCACAGCCCCTTGACCACGCGGGTTATACCTTTATGTACTCTTGTACACATACAATCATATGTTGTAAGCTTATTTGTGCCTACGAAATTTACTTGACATTGCGAGTTTAATCGTTTTCGCTTAACCCATTGCTAATTAACATTGAACACGGCTAGATTTTTGTTTTTAATCATAAAATTTATTTTTAAATAGTCATATAATTTATATTTTATGTAAGTGTCAACTGGCATTCGCGTAGTGGAAAATGATCGTTTGTCTCTGTTTAGACATTATGGAAGACATGTTGCTCATACATTATTTTCATTTTTTTATTATTAAATTCTTCATAAAAATTTCGTAGTTGTTTATAATACTAAATGGGCGAGTTTCATGTGTTAAGTTCAATAATTTAATATGAGAAGGCTCTAGATGGTTTGTTGTAGTTATAACCATCAGGTCCGAGAGATCCTGCTTCGGGACCACTAGGTCCTGTTGGGCCACCAGAGCTGCCGGGACCGCCTGGACCACCTGGACCATATGAACCGCCTGGTCCACCTGGGCCTCCTGGACCACTAGGACCACCGGGACCTCCTGGACCGCTGGGACCACCTGGACCGCTGGGACCTCCTGGTCCGCCTGGGCCATATGAACCGCCTGGACCACCAGGACCTTGTGGACCTCCTGGACCACTGGGACCACCTGGACCGCTGGGACCTCCTTGTCCGCCTGGGCCATATGAACCGCCTGGACCACCAGGACCTTGTGGACCTCCTGGACCGCCTGGGCCGCTTGGACCACCTGGACCACCTGGACCTTCTGGGTACGTTGGTTCTGGTTGTTTTGGCTGTGGTGCGGGATAACTAGGCTGAGGAGCAGGATATGAAGGTTGAGGTGCTGGATAGCTTGGTCGAGGAGCTGGTTGTGTTGGTTGGGGGCGAGGTTGTGGCTGAGGGCGTGGACGAGGAGCTGGCTGGCTCGGGCCTACTTCATTTTCGCCAGGAGGTGGCAAATATTCTGGACCAGGCTTGGCAGGCTGTGATGGTTTTGGCTGCGGCTGTGGACGCGGTTGATATGTTGGACCAGGAGTAGGTAATTGTGGACGTGGTTGGTAAGTTGGCCCCGGAGTGGGGGGTTGTGGTCGGGGTTGATAAGTTGGGCCAGGAGTTGGTCCAGCTGGTGGTATATACTCAGGACCAGGAGCTGGCTGAGGTTGCGGTCGTGGTTGAGGTTGTGGTCGTGGTTGAGGCTGTGGTTGAGGAGCTGGGTAAGAAGGCTGAGGCTGAGGTTGTGGTTGGGGACGTGGTTGTGGCTGAGGACGTGGAGCAGGATATGATGGCTGTGGTTGTGGTTGAGGTTGAGGCCTTGGAGCTGGATACGAGGGCTGAGGTTGAGGTTGAGGGCGTGGTTGAGGTTGAGGTTGAGGCCGTGGTCTTGGTTGTTGTGGTTGCTCTGGAGGCAAATATTCTGGACCTGGTTGGGGGGCTGGTGCCGGACGACCTGGCTGGGGTTGTGGGCGAGGGGCCGGCTGGGTAGGCTGTGAGGGAGCTGGATATGATGGTTGAGGTCTTGGCTGAGGCTGTGGACGTGGTGCTGGATAAGATGGCTGTGGTTGTGGTTGCGGCTGTGGCCGAGGAGCTGGGTACGATGGCTGTGGTTGTGGTTGCGGTTGTGGGCGTGGTGCTGGATATGATGGCTGTGGTTGAGGTTGTGGCTGTGGACGAGGAGCTGGGTATGATGGCTGTGGCTGTGGTTGTGGCCTTGGTTGGTATTCCACATCATCTATGGCATTGCCCGAAGGAGCTCCTGGAAATGGCACCGAAGGCTGTTGGTAATGATAACCATCCTCCTGCAAGTCACCACTCAAATGTGAAACATCAGCATGCGCACTAGTGACAACTAGTGCCAGCAGTAGAAGAAATATTTTCTGTAAAATATATAAAAGTTTCGAAAAATTATTTAGATGTCATGCAATAAACTCTAATCATTGTGTATGCATGCATGTGTATAAGTCAAGTTTGGCAAGCAGGTATTACGCAAGTCATAATTGCTTACAATGTGTAGACATCCGTTAACTAGTCATTAAATCATAATCCACTTTGGTTTCATTCACTATTCAAATCAGTGGAAAGCAATCAAAACACCTTCAAAATACAAACAAATGTACACATCTACAAATGTGTACACAAGTCTACAACTCTACTATGCACACCTTCAAAAGCGCATTAAGATGCCTGTACGAAAAAGGCAAAATCAAAAAAAGTTTGTTATTGCGATAGCTGAATCATAGGCCGCCCTTAAAAAATTATGGTTTTGTACATTTTCATCATTTCGTGATGGTATTCTCAATAAGCTGGGAACTGATTGTGCATTGAGCTGGCTTTGCATTTCAATTGCAGTGCTTTATGTCACGATTTCGAAATAAACTCGGCAATAACTCCACAGCAATCTAGGCTAAGAAGCAAAAACCGCATTAGACTCTATGTTTTGTTGGTGTGTATTTCAAAACAAAACATTTCAACTCCGACACAACCGAATTTCTCCATCACAACTTGTCTTTCCATTATTACACGAGCGTAGTTTCGTAGACAACCCTACGTTATTTTCCCAAAATACTTCGCTATATCAATATGGATTCGCTGTATTTGGTTGTTAAGATATTTTTTTATTTTTTATTTTAAGCAATCAGACCTGAGTCTTCAACTCTTCATTTGCCATTTTCCATTTTCAGTATTGTCATATATTCTTTGTCTTTACCTATGACATAAATTTTGATGCTAAGTACATAACGTCACACTTGGTCATAAATCACATTTTGCGCTAATAGCGTATCCAACGCAACACATAGTTACGAGTTGGTATGTATGTATGTACATATGTGCCTCGTTGCGTTGCAAAATAGACGCTTATCTACTGCAAGTTACCGTATTGCGAAATTTAGGTGCCCATTATTATGATGATCTTAAACGCTGTTTGCCTCTAACTCACCATTCTCAAGTTTTGGTCGCTAGCACCCGACTAAAGAAAGGTACTTTTTATATCTTGCGATCCTTGGGTGGTAATTATATATATTTTATATAATCAGTAATTAAATGTTATTATTATCACCAAACGTTTGCAGTTTGAAATTCACTTGGTAGTTTGATCACAACTGTTGCACGCCCGAAAACTGAATGCTGACCAATTGTTCTCGCTCAGCTCAATTTATATGAAAATTGAGCGATTCATGGATGCTACGGCGCTAGGGAATCCCAACTCTCGCGCGCAGTCGAGTCGTCTCAATCGTTTCTCCACAGTAGCATCAAATTCGCATAACTTAGACTCTTTCCCTTATAGAAGCATTAGATTCAGTGGCTGGCTGGCTAAGCTGCCAATCCGCTAAGCCGCCGGCAACCTCAATCGTAGCGTCATCGCAGTCACAGCAGTCAAAGCGCGACTTGAGACTCAACAACAATAACAACAACAGCAGCTGAGCACACGAGTAGTTATACACAAACGCGCACAAAGTAAACAAACAAACCGAAAGTCATTTAATAAAGCGGTGGCGCACGCTCAGTAGACGAGCTCACACACGAACACACTGCATATCATATCACATATACATAAAGGTTTTTCCAAATACAATGATCTTCATAAACAACAACAACAACAATGTGCATCATAATTGCCTTCGACGACTGTACAGAGAATATAAATATAATGGATTTAATTATTTATGAAAATTCGCTAATAAATTCAATAAAATAAATAAATAAATATTAATGTAATTAAATGAAGTTGACTCATAAATTAGTAATGCTTTTCAACTTTTAATATTTACTAGGTCCTCTATTAACCACGCAGTGGCTTTTATGAAATTGATCAACTCAATGAGTTTTTGTGTGTCCGATTGTTGGGATTATTTTCCTGCACAATGCTTTGCATTCGCATAGAAGATGTACCATTTCTCTTCGTCTACTACTTCTTGGTAGCACCTAAAGTAGTCATCCCCAGTCTGTCGATCAGAGAGTGATTTGTTAGCACTCCTACTAGAGTTATTATATCTTTCCTTTTAAATTCCAATAGCCGGCATGTACGACCTTTATTCCAATCAGGTCACATTTGTCTGCTTGTCGTGTAAGTCTTGGATCATTTTTACCGGGACTCAGCTCAATAAGTGTCTCAAGTGGTAAACGGCATATACCGTTATTGAAATCCAATAGCAATAGCCTTTTCGCACAGCCAAATAAATTTAATACAATAAAATTACACTTGAGAAACCATTTTTGCCTTTCATTACATTTTTGTATAATTTGTATTTTGCATTACCGTAAGAAGTTGGTAAGGTCATTAGCTGATTGCTGTTTTATCAATAAAAGAAGATAAATTTACAGCGTGGACAACAACCCGCAGTGTCAGTGTCATGCCAGTTTCAGATGATCAATTATGTAAGTCCTGTGCGAAAAGCCCTAAAGTTGTGCCTAAACTGGCTAGGTCATCTGCTTTGCAAAGCAGACTAAAAAAGTTTAGAAAAGTCCAGTGGTAATTTGTACATATGTATCAGCAACTTATGATCTTTGTGTTGATCGAAAAAACAATTTCTATATTTAACTTTCTATCGGATATCTGAACGCATTTGTCTCGGCTCTATTTGCAAATTTAATTTATTTTTTAAATAACAATGAGAATAAGGAGAGAGAAGTTTATTAAATGACTGAAGCAGGAGATGTATGTCAAGTACCATCTCACGCAGTAATTTTAAATCTCTAGATGTTGGTTTTAAGTAGATGAAAAGAGATCCCGGATACCATACAGTTGTTCAAAGTTCAATCACAAGTTATTTTCAACAAAAATTTTAAATTGCAGGGGTATTATATAATTCATTAGCTCGTGTTTTATGATTTGTTTGAAATCGATTATCCGGGTTTTCGATTATAAGGAATACTCCTGGTTTTATTTGATCCAGATAATCGGGATTTTACCGTATTGTTTTCCGAGCAGGGACGTTTGAAAAACCAACAGATGCATTTCGAAATTAAACAAATTATCAAACATTCGAAGTAATTACAAACAAAGTTTTTGCCTCCTTTTCCAAAAAACTCTTTCGATCATCACTTTCGATCATTTTCGAAAACTTGACTCATATAAGATATTGACACCTGCATTCGTTATGAATCCTCAAAGGTGCTGCAATGCAATTCGATAGTGTGAAACTAGAAGGTTGCAATCCTCACGAGATGAGTGTTCATAGGGATGACGAAGCATCACGAGTGTTAGTAATTATTCAAATGTTAAATGATAATGATACTTTTACGAAAATAACAGTTTGCAGCTGGTATCTCCTATTTGTAACGTATATAAAGTATAGCACTTATAAGCTAAACACCTTCTTGAGCAATTTGCATTTATCGATTGACCCAAATAATAGAACTGTGTCAACTAAAAGTGCATTTAATATTGATTATTTCAACCATAAAGCATTTTTATGCAAATACATTATAATATAATATACAAACATATAACTGAAATCGCAAACTATAATTACTGTGGCGCTGGGAATTCGCACAGCGCTGTCAGTGGCTCCGTGTTGAATTTTAACATTATTGTCATGCTGTCGCCACAGTTGCTATGTATTTCATTCAATGTCCGCTTACTATTGTTCCACTGCAGGTCTGGGGTCTCAATACTTTCTGATTCAATCTATATGAAATTAATAAGCCATTATTTGTAGTTGCATTATGACAATTGGCTATTCTGCGCGAGTGCATACAAACACACACACACACACATGCAAACATAAATCAAAAATCTTTTCATTACATAATAAAAAAAATTTTACGACTGATTTTGAATGATGAAACCGCAATTGAATTTAAAATTATTTTTAAAGTTTCTGCCCACACACACACAAACACACATATTTCGCTATGGATATTAGGGTGCTCAAACGACTGGGCGTGCGTTCTAAATCCGGTTTGATGATTGACACCGTCAACAGTTTGGCTGTAAGAATTTCTATTACATAGAAAATACTACGTGAGGCAGGCGACTCATAAGAATTATGGTGTTTTCCCTGTAAATCTTTCTTCAAATTTCCTAATATTTGCAAACGTAAAGAAAAGAAGAAGGTGAGCGAAACACCTATTTACATGTACCTATAGTTGAGACTAAAACTTGTTAATAAAATTAAACTCATAATTTTAAATTTGCATAGTGTTTATCTAACGGTTGTACTCACTGTCAACAACGATATTAAACCAAAGCGGGTTTGCGTATGGCAATTATATGCGCGTGTCAACTATAAATGAGTTCCGCATCGATCGAGAACTACGCATGCTCCTATGTATGTCCTATACTCATTATAACATATTTTTTGAGCTACTTCAAAACTATCTTAACATCTATCTTAAATGAAAAGGAATATCAAACTTTCATCGTAATTTTGTTCCTGGACAAATAATGGGACAAAATTATATCTTTTTCCTTTATTCTATAGCTCGTTAACTTGGTCTGAGAATATGCTAGTCGGAGAAGCAACCATATTCAGAAAATGTGTACCCTCTAATAAGTAAGTCACCTAGGGGGTCAATAATGATTTAAGAATCACGAGCTTTTGATGGCCAATGCGCCGTACAATATTTTTGATAACATTGACAATGCGCAAACTATGGCAATCGTCAATATTATAACGTGACGTAGCGTTAGTTGATTATAAATTATTTAACTTAAATTGGTACTTTTAATTGGTGACCGCTGGCATGAGACGCAGCAGCACGATTTGTTTAAATCAAAAATTGATAGCAGTCCGCCGAAATCGTGGTTTTATTATGGCAAAAACAATGATAACAATGCGGATATACCAAGGGCGTGTGATTTTCATCAAAATTATCTTAACAGAAAATTAACGAGTTCCTGTTCAAACGAGCGAGTCAAGAGTTTGCTTTGGGCAACCCAACACAACCATACACATGGATAACGCAAATATATTTTCGGCATAAAACGCGAAGCGCATTTTGGATCATACATATGTACAAGTTTAATGGTATGTGTAAATGTTAAACTGTTTGTTTTTATAGTTTTTAATTAAAACCATGCCTTCTTATATTTTCTGCCATAATTAACTCTTTCAATTAGAAGTAGATTAGTAAGTAAATTCAGAAGCATCTATGATTTGGTGGCAGAGAAGTATGCAAACAGGTGACTGAGCTCATTCATAATACAATTTACGGTTTAAAATATTATCATTTAATTACTAATAGTAGTAGAAAACCAAAGAATGTTAGAATCAGCAATGAGACTGTTTCGTTTCTCGAGTGTGTTGGGTAGAAAAGTACATTAGTTCGTGACGTCATTAGCCAATAGCCATTAGAATTGAATTTGACGAATTTTTAACTTTGATCAAAGGTTTCCATGCCTTTGTTACACGATTTAGGAAATCTATAAGTATAAAATTATATTTTTTGTTTGCCCCCATACGATATAGAAAGACTTTTGTAAAATTGTTCCCTGATAGTAAAATTTTAAATTTTGTATAATGTCCTGATCGAAAAGTTCGATTTATGGAAGGAAATTTGTATGAAATTTGACTTCTATTGCCACTTCAAGAGTTCGAGTTATGGAGGACTTCGAGTTATAGAAATTCGAGTTATGGAAGTTCCACTGTATTTAATAAATGTTTATTAGTTTGCGGTTTCACTTTGTTCATATATTCCTTTTTTGTTCAAGTTCCAAAGAAGACGTTTAGCCGAAAAAAACGTTCCATTTTCTTTTATAGCGGTTAATTGAAACCGCTTCTTTTTTATTTGAAAATGTTTATTGTCTTTGCATAAATAAATTCTGTGGTCCTCTACTGTTGTCAGTTTTCAACTTGTAGCTCGGATTATCAACTAATCAGTTCTTAACTATTTATTAGCGAAGTTTTATGAATTGTTTTATCAAGCATAGAGAAATCCGCACCAAATTTTTTATCCGATCCTATAGTTTCCTCACAATCATTATTTTTCATTAATTCGAAAGAATTGCACTTTAATCCAAATATCGAAACGAAAATGCAACTATCACCCTTAACTGCGCTAAACCAGCCAACAACAAATCAATACCAGTCAGCTAAGAAGAAAGTAATTTCGATAATTTTATTTAATGAGCATATCACCGTTATTACATTTTTGTACTCATTAAAAAGTGTTGATTTTTTGTATAATCTTCCCACCATTTTGCTCTGTCTGCAAGTGCAGGAGAGTATTATGCGCCAAGTTGTCTATGAATGACAACAAATACTCATCTTTAAATATGTTTTCACAGGTGTTAATAAATTTTTGTAATTCTCTGAGTTTCTGATGTAACCAAATGAACATATGTCTGTATGTATGCCATCAAATTGGTATGCACTGTGTGTTTTCTCACACAAACATATGATTACGGGCTCTTTAAATGTGCAAATTTATTTTGTATCGAGCATAAGCAAACAGTAATGTACATATGTGTTAATTGCTGTAGACTTGCTGTATTACCATTTTATTTCATGTATTTATGACACAGTTGCAGCTTTGGCTAGTCCTTTTTAAATATTTATAGCGAAAATGTAGGAATGACGTAATGCCTTAATTATTCATGGTTTTATGGATATCAATTCTTTTATATTTCCTTATGAAAAAATTTACATTTTGATTGTATATAAGAAATATGTACATATCTTATTACTCAAGTTAAAATGTAATATATACTTGAAGTCATTATACGTTTGAGTAGACATTTTTTCGTCTATTATCTGCTACTATTCATCTAATAAGAATTCGCAATATTTCTATTAGCATGTGTGCCATAATTATAAAAATACCTCAAATTAAAATACGATTTGTGGCTCTAAACCTTCTACTTCTTCTTAAAGCTTGTATGTACTTATCTTATTTATCTATGAACTAAGCATTTGATTATGTTAATTTAAATTCTGTTAAAAAGTTGTTATGTTAAAACAATGTTTAGTTAACATTCACAATTAGTAAATACCCAAGTACGAAATGATTAGGTAATCTTGCAAAAGTCTTACCATGTCTTGGACTCTTCATCAACAGTTTCATTCCGTGAAAACAGGCATTAGCTCTCTGGGCTTATTCTGTACGGTACATACATATGTAAGTAAGTGAGTATGTACAAATATCCGGGATTTTGGATAAACACCTACGTGAATCACGAAAAGAAATCAGACGCTTTGTTGCTCTCGCTTTCGCTAATGAACGGATATTGAGCTCATAACAGAACAAATACACATTTGTACAAATATTTATCCAATGACATACGTTTAATCCAGGATCTATATCTTTACTGTTAATATAAATACAATGAACCAAGTGTCTCTTACTAATTCATATTCTCTCATGTCTTATTATCAGCTTTTTACTATAAGGTAGTTTTGCATAACCATAGCTGCAATAAAGTTAAATAGTATAATTAACGTATCGTCAAGTAATTTAATCTCATACTCTTATTAAGCTCCCCTCCAAAGACATATTACATATTAGCCTCTAACATAACTGAATATTGCTGCCAAGTTTAATTTACGCAAATATCCATTATTCTTGTCAATACGGGATGATGGAATACTCAAGTCAACCTCTTTTTGAAATGCAGATAACGAGTGGATGCAAAACACAGCAGATTTCGTTATATAAAAACAAATATATGTTTTGTTCGTCATTTGTTTCCAATACCATGGCATGGCATGTTCATCTCATTTCGTTGAGACCAACTTCATGTTTGTAAGTCGGGGAAGGTAATGTGCATAATGAAATTCCAATAGACGGCAGCGGTACCTAATATTAATCAAAATCATGTTATGCCTTAGTGGGGCGCTAATATTTTTACTGAGATTAAATTTTTCTTAAAATTCTCGAGTACGATCATATATATATTCACATAGTGAACAATGTATAATACTGTACAGAATATAGATTGGTGCCGAAAATTAATGAAATTGGTTCAGAAAACACACCAGCCTTCATATATAAAACATAATGATTTTCGTTACTCTAGGTTACTTTAAGTCGAATATATGGGTCAAATTGTGTGTTATCTTAACAAAATTAAATAACTATATTTTGGGAGTATAAAATGTTCGTTTACACCCGAACTTAGCCCCTCCTTGCTTGTTTACATTAAAAAATATGCTTCCTTTTCCATGTTTTCATCCAACTTTTTAAAATACCAAAACTGACGTTGCTCTAAAACTATATCCCACGGACCACCTGCTTTGAAATATGTACCCGTGTGTAATTACAAAACATATGGGTTCTATTGTAGCTTCCTCATCAAAACGATACAAATTTATTAGCTTGTTTGGTATATAGTATGTGGGCGATTAGTGTAAAATTTTATTGTAAATATTTGTTTATTGGCTCCATTATTGCAATAATATTGGGATTGCTAAATGATATTGGATACTTTTTTCTTACATATAAATGTAGGAAAATAATAACGTTCTAATTTCGGGTGTTGCTAAAGCTGAGATACTCTCGTCAGAACTATAGTCTCGTGAAGTATATTTCAGTGTCTTTTCTAACCCATTTAAATTAATTAAGATATCTTGTGTAAGATCCGAAATGTCGACTTTAAGTCAACCTTACGGTCAAAAATTAGCATATTCATTAGAAACTAACGTAAGCGCCGGTACACGGAGCGATGCACAAGCTGTCAATGCAAAATCAAATCATCTGTATAATCCGAGCATTTTATTGCAAGTTAGTTGTGATGTTATGTAGAAAAAACAGTTAGTTAATTAAAATTGTTACTCTCTGAGCTACTTGTTGCGAGAGTATAAATAGCTTGTTAATCGTACTCTCGTTCACTACTTCATTCAAATAATTGAGTACATTAAAAATCAAATAACAATTAAATATGTACGTTGAATACAAGAATTCTGTATATGCTTATAAAGTTGTTTTTTCTTCTTAAACTTTTTTGTTAACCTGAGGATTACCTCATTAGACCGCAACAAATCTACCTATTAAATTCTCATTATCAATCACTCGGAAAAAACGGAAAATTTCGATTTAACATGCAAATTAAGATGTTTAATTCATAATTACCGCTTACACTTTGCCAAAATTCAACAGAGAAGCGACGCCAAATGAGTATTAATAGCGTAGAGTGGTGTCAATTCTGTCCACACAAAGCAATCACAACAGAATACACGACACAAAACCGTGTGTGGAAAATCATTAAAAATCAAAGATACATTGCTACATATTATCATGTTCTGTCTATTGTTAACTAATCGCATTTATCGCGCGTAACTTAGAAACAACTCACTATAGCTGTCATTGGAGTCCTTTGCAAATCCTATGTAAATCCCCACTAACGTTTAAGCATTCGTTGTATAAGTTGTCAAGAAATAAATTTCAGTTGTTTGAAGCACAACAGAATATTATTGGCTTTTGAGACTACAAAAACTTTTTTCAGAATTTTAGGATATTTAGATAAATATATATATATATATATATAAATACATATTTTTTTATAAAAATTTGAAATTTATCAAGCATTTCGTATTCTGTGTCTAAAATAAAAAGCTCTTTTCTTTATTAATTGTTAAGAAGTAAAATACTCTAGACAGTGTTTTTTACAAATAAAATACGTCGTTGTGGATAGTTATGAAAACGAATTTGTTGTAATGAAGATATTTTACTTTTGTCGTTATTTTTATACAAAGAGGAAATATATGAATATGTTGATGGCTCGCGTAATTGAGTCGTATTTATATTAAGAAGTTTATTTTTTACTTTTTTGTATAAAAGAAATGAAGATAATGAGGGTAACTTTGACGAAATTATATTGCATACGACTACAGCTTATCTAAATTTTCCCAAAAAATGACAAAGTTTAGATTTCATTTTTTTACACACAGTGATCCCCGCTTAAGTGCCTTTCCCGCTTAAATGACTGCAATATTTAGGCCACAAAAACAAAATTGTTTTGAAAATTTCCTCTTTTAAGTGTGTAAGTATGCTGAGTATTGCCAAAAGGAAAACATATACATACTTTTGTAATGCTTTTTATACTCTCGCAACAAAGTTCCTAAGAGAGTATTATAGTTTTGTTCCCAAAACGGTTGTTTGTAACACCCAAAACTAAACGAGTTAGATATAGGGTTATATATACCAAAGTGATCAGGGTGAAGAGTGGAGTTCAAATCCGAATGTCTGTCTGTCCGTCCGTCTGTCCGTCCGTCCGTCTATGCAAGCTGAAACTGAGTAAAAATTAAGATATCGTGATGAAACTTGGCACACTTGTTTCTTGGCACCATAGGAAAGTTGCTTTCGAAATCAAAAATTCAAAATCGGATCACTGCCACGCCCACAAAATGGCGAAAACCGAAAACACATAAAGTGCCATAACTAATTCACAAATAAAGCTATGGAAATAAAAGTTGAAACAAAGGATCGCACTATGAATGGGCATATTTGGATGTAACTTTTTTGGAGAAGTTGGCGTGGCATCGCTTCTTTTTAACCCTTTATAGCATCATGTGACAGATATGTTACAAACCCTTTTAGAGGGTACAAAACATAGGAAAATTAATTTTTCTCTTTTTAGTATGATATAGCAGCAGTGTCACACTCCGTATTTTTCAATTTTAAAATTCTCTGGTTTTTTATGTATTGACATCACTTATAAAACGGTACTTTCTTTTTCGCTGTGGTAAAGTTAGTGAATGCACGTGCTTGCAATTACCGAAAAGATAAAAATAAGAAAATTTTTGGTGTTTTAATAAAATATTTAGTGGAAAACTCCAGGTAAGTTCACTATTATGTTTAATTTCTATAAGATAATACGAAAAATGTTAACTAATACAATACATATATAGTGAAGTTTAGGTTTGTACCATTTCTGTAACATTGAGTAATAAGGGTTCGTCTCGTTCGTCTATTTTATCCCTTTTTAGACCTTGCAATGTCTAATGCTTGGCTCTTATACAAAAGAGCTCATAAAGAAAAAAAATTAGAGGGCAATCAGTTGTCATCTGCTGATTTTCGTTTAGAAGTTTCCACGGTGTTGTGCAAATTGGGTACAATGTCCCCTATGAAACGAAGAGGAATTGAAGCGGAGATACAATCTAAAAAGCATAAGGGCCCAGCCCAACATGTTCCTCCTATGGCAGTTAGGCAAGATCAAGTTGGACACTGGCCGGTATGGGCAGAAAAACGAATTCGTTGCAAGCGTCCAGTATGTGTTGGAGTATCACAAACGGTATGTGAAAAATGTGGTGTGGCTTTATGCTACAACAAGCAAAACAACTGTTTCAAAGAATTTCACACTTCTTAAAAAACATGTAAATATTCACGATATACAAATATTATTATTTAATGAGCTTAGAGACGTTGTTACATAACGTGACATATCTGTCACATACCCTCTTTTGTTGTTTTTCACCCAAATAAAAAAAAATTGTATAAACTAATACACGTACATATTTCATTTCTATCCGAAATCTATTAGAAACGATACAGTTTTTCCGCTTTTACTTAGTTGAGTTATAAAGGGTTAAGTTTTTTGTACATGTCTCGTAAATTACTTAAACTATATCAACCAAACTTTCTATAATCGTTTCTTTTAGGTACTACCTTATACAGTCCAAAAATTGAGGTAATCGGATTATAACCACGCCCTCCTCCCATACAAAGGTTATGTTGAAAACTACTAAAAATGCTTTAATTCAGTAAGGGAAAATACCAGAAAACTTAATTTCATTATAAAGAAGGTACAGAAGGGCTCCACCCAAATTGGTGTACAGAATTTTAAGTAGGTGTGGCTCCGCCCACTTATGATCAATATCAATGAAATTTGGTTTGTAATATTTTCCTTGCATCCCAATGATATGTTGTGAAAATAGTTCAAATCGGTTCACAACCACGCCTACTTCCTATATACCAGAAGTCGATTGGATTAGTTTACTTTACAATATGTAAAGTAAGGTTTCCAACTTTCAATGGACTTTATACCATATGACGAATATGGGAGTCAAATTGTTTGTTATATTAATAAAGTTAAATTGTTATTAATAAGCAATACATTTGATTTTCATTCTGACAAAATATTAGATCGAAGTATTTGGAAAAAAGCTTGGTAAGTACCACGAGGCACTTATGCGGGATTCATTTAAGTGCCTTTCCGGCTTAAGTGTCTCAAAAGTCTTGCATGTTAAGAGGGGGCTCTTAAACGGTGATTACTGTCTTTTATAAAGGACATATGTACACATGCACATGTATTATATGGCTCTGGGGGGGAGCAAATCTGGAATGAAAAATTGAATATATAGCCTGTGCCATCCGAGTACACAGCCTCACAAAAAAGTGTTTGTCATGACCTAGGCTCTTACTAGTGAACAATATGTTTTTGGGGTCGCTGAATCCGAATGGGGCCGCTGAATCCGAATCCGAGGTCCATTTACCCCCATCAGATCAGGGTTTTGAGATAACCCCAGAAAACCAATATGGCGGACAGCTATTTTCAAAATTCATCGGATTCGTTTGAAACTTGTTAATCGGGTCGGGGTTGCTGATTACGAATTTCACGTTACTTTTTAAAAATTCAAAATGGCGAACCAATATGGCGGACACGCTTTAAAACTTCTGTGGTACAAAGACACACTATTAGAAGAAAAATATTTCATCTAAATTAAATTAAGATTGAGAGATTTACTGAAGTTTTCGGTGAAAAATTACCATGGGGCACTGACTTCTTCATATTCGATTTTCGGGGTTTTGAAAAATTATAGTCCGATTTCGACAATTTTTTCACAAGAGATGCCACAGATCATATACAGTATTTGTATAAAGATTTATTCCGCTATCTTATTGGTTCCATATATACATATATATTTTAAAGTGAAGGAATAAGATGGAGTTCAAATTTGAGTTACATGGGAAGTTGTCGTGGTTGTGAACCGATTTCATCCACTTTTAACACGTGTCATCAGGATGTCAAGAAAATATTATATACCGAATTTCATTGAAATCGGTCGAGTAGTTCCTGAGATACGATTTTTGACCCATAAGTGGGCGATGCCGCGCCCATTTTCCATTTTGTAAAAAAATCTGAGTGCAGCTTCCTTCTGCAATTTTCTGCTGTAAAAGTTAACCCACTTTTAGTAATTTTCAACCTAACCTTTGTATGGGAGGTGGGCGTGGTTATTATCCGATTTCAACTATTTTCATGGTGTGTGGTGGGGTACGTAAGAGAACCGACTGCAGAAAGATTGATTTAAATAACTTCATTGGTTTGCGAGATATATACAAATAATAGATTTGCGGGCGGGGTTATGACACTTTATGTGTCTTCGGTTTTCACAATTTGGTGGTCGTGGCAGTGGTCTGATTTTGCCCATCGAAAGCAACCCTCTCACGGTCCCAAGGAATATGTGTTCCAAGTTTCTTTAAGATATCTCAATTTTTACTCAAGTTATCCGTTGCACGGACGGACGGACAGACAGACAGACATTCGGAATTTGACTCGTCTCGTTACACTGATCATTTTGATATATGTATATAACCCTATATACAACAAAACTATAATACTCTCTTAGTAACTTTTGTTGCGAGAGTATAAAAACCGACACCGGATATAAAAAACCGGAATAACGAGTTTCAACTGAGTCCCATGGATTTTAAAAATCTCTGTCCTCCTTATTGGTTTTCTGGTGTTATCTCAAAACCCTGATCTGAATGGACCTCATTTATGCGCGGCCCTCCTCTGCCAGGATAACGAAGCTCTGGCGGCCAGGTAAAGGCGGTATAACCTTATCATCCATATAAAGTAAATTGGGTTGTATAGCCAAACCAAATACTTTGCATCAGTGCTGGGAGGCTTCAGTCGATATCTCGACATCAGAATGAGATAGATAAACTGATAACCGGTCACTCTTAAACCAACCTTATCAACTAAGCCACAATAAAGAAGGCTCATCCATATAATGACATTTAGCATGAAAAATAGAGTCAGATTCGGAGCATGGAATATTTGCGCACTCTCAGAAATTTCACGTCTAGCCCAAGAGCAAAAGATTTATTGCGAAATTGAAGGTAAATTATGAACTATTTGCAACAAATATTGAAATGCTTAAGCGATATATGTATGTAGAATGGTTTTCAATTAAGTTTTTTAATTCATTTCAATTTTATTGGACAGAAATCAGCCTTTTCTGTTTTCATTATTTTGTTTCCCACACGTGTGGTGAAAAGCTATGCGTACTGAATGGCGCTTTTTATTTTATAAAGATTGTCACAGAATATCAAACAAATTCTTACGTGAAAAAAATTTGAAAAAAATTAAAAATTAAATTTTAATTTTACAAATTTTATAAATTTGTCAAATGCACAGAATAGAGCTGCTATTATACATATAATTATATAAATAAATTTATTTAACTCAAACATTTGAAAATAGTGACACCTAAGGCGTAAAACATTTTGCTTTAAATAAAAACCCTAACTATAGTGGATTGGCAATAAATTGGTATTATTTAATTAGCAACATGGAAACATTATACGCGAGGGTCACAATTTACGATTCAAAGATCATGTTTACGATGGTAAAGACAACTTAATTAGTTACCCGGAAACAAAATAAGTCTAAGAATCATCAACTAAAAATAAGACACTCAAGCATCTTGTGTGCAAAAAGTTATTTTATTTGGGCAATGGCGTCACTGTTCAAAACCGCTGTAAAATTAAGTAAAAAGTTAACATCAACTCAAAAACAAATTATAAAAACTCGAATAGAAACATAGAAGAAAGGAGCTATCAAGCGAATAAATTAAACGGGCAAGATGTAAAATGAATTATTAACAAAGAAATTTAACACTTCTTATACTTTTGATTAATGAGGCAACAACAGTGACTACTCACCAATCATTAGCGCGCCGACTGAGTTAGTTGAAAACACAACAAAATCCATTTGTTGACTACTTAAGCTTCATACCTTGGCTCCAAATCCGCAACAATAATTGACACGTAGTTAAGTAGGGTTAGAGAGTTTCTGCAACTATAAAATCGATGCAATTAATTCCTGATATTGCTTTAACATTTTAATACTTTCGGTTCTTCATTTATCTATATAAATAACTGTTCGTTAGTCTCACTGAAACTCGAGAACGGCTGAAACAATTTGGATAATAGATAGTCTTGAAATGTTCGTGGAGATCTAGGGAAGGTTTAAAAGGTGAGAAAAGTTCGAATAATTACAGGGAAAATAGCCAATTTCTTTTTACCATACAAACACTTTCTATATAATATTTACATACATACATATATGTACATATGTATATGATTTGTTGTTCGTTAGTCTCGCTAAAAGTCGAGAATAGCAGAACCGATTTGGCTAATTTTAGTCTCGAAATGTTCGCGGAGGAGTGCTGGAAAGATAATGATAAGAGGTTTTTATTTGAGTTGACAACATAAATAAAAAAAAAAAACATAATAAAAATATTTTGAAGCTGATTTATTGTTTTGTAAAGAAATTATGTATAAACAAGTAAGGAAAGGCTAAGTTCGGGTGCAACCGAACATTTTACACTCTCGCAATTTATTGATATATTTTTATTAAGATAACACACAATTTGACCCAATTTGAAAATCCTATAATTAGGTATAGGAGAGGTAGGGGAAGTTACACTATTAGAAGAAAAATATTTCCTCTAAATTAAATTAAGATACCTGAGAGATTTCGATGAAAAATTACCATGGGACACTGAATTTTTCATATTCGGTATTCGGGGCTTTGAAAAGTTATAGTCCGATTTCGACAATTTTTTCACAAATGATGCCACAGTATTTGTGTAAAGTTTTATTTCGCTATCTTCATTGGTTCCTTATGTATATATTATAAAGTGAAGGAATAAGATGGAGTTCAAAATTGAGTTACATGGGAAGTTGTCGTGGTTGTGAACCGATTTCATCCATTTTTCACACGTGTCATCAGGGTGCCAAGAAAATAATATGTACCGAATTACATTCGAATCGGTCGAGTAGTTCCTGATGCCACGCCCATTTTCCATTTTGTAAAAAAATATGAGTACAGCTCCCTTCTGCTATTTCTTCTGCAAAATTTAGTGTCTCTGACGTTTTTCGTTAGTTAGTTAACCCACTTTTAGTAATTTTCAACCTAACCTTTGTATGGGAGGTCGGCGTGGTTATTATCCGATTTGAACTATTTTCATGGTGTGAAGTGGGGTACGTCAGAGAACCGACTGCGGAAAGTTTGGTTTATATAGCTTTATTGGTTTGCGAGTTAAATACAAATAACCGATTTGTGGGCGGAGCCACGCTCACTTCCCCAAAAAAATTACATCCAATTATGCCCCCTCCTAGTGCGATCCTTTATTCCAAACTTTACTTTTATAACTTCATTTATGGCTTAGTTATGACACTTTACGTGTTTTTTGTTTTCGCTATTTTGTGGGCGTGGCAATGGTCCGATTCCGCCCATTTTCGAACTTAACCTTCTTATGGTGCCAAGGAATATTTGTGCCAAGTTTCGTCAAGATATCTTAATTTTTACTCAAGTTACAGCTTGCACAGACGGACAGACGGACAGACATCCGGATTTCAAATCTACTCGTCACCCTGATCACTTTGGTATATATGACTCTATATCTAACTCTTAGTTTTAGGTGTTACAAACAACCGTTATGTGAACAAAACTATAATACTCTCGGAGCAACTTTGTTGCGAGAGTATAACAAGTAAGGAAGGGCTAAGTTCGGGTGTAACCGAACATTTTATACTCTCGCAATTTATTGATGTAATTTTATAAAGATAACACAATTCGACCCATATATTCGGTATAAAGTTCAATAGAATAACGAAAATCATCATAAATAGTATATGGGGACTGAGGTAATTCCTAAACCGATTTCACTCGTTTTCACCACCAAGATACAATGTATCGAAGACTGTACGCTCACTTAATTTAATATTATTTATAATTAGGTATATGGGATCTGGGGGAAGTTATGACCCGATTTTTACCATTTCAGGTACAGAGAGAAACTGTTATAAGAAAAAAATTCAGAGGGAATGAATTACATAAAAATATCTGAGGGATTTACCTATATTTTCGGTGAAAAATTACCCTTAGGCACTGAGTTCTTCGTGTTCGATATCAGGGGCCTTGAAAAGTCATGGTTCGATTTTGACAATTTTTGCACAAGTGATGTCACAGCTCACATACAGTATTTGTGTAATGTTTTATTCCGCTATCTTCATTTGTTTCTAATGTATATATGTATTATAAAGTGAACGAATCAAAAGAATTCAAAATTGAGTTATATGGGAAGTAGACGTAGTTGTGAACCGATTTCGCCCATATTTCACCCGTGTCATCAGAGTGTCAAGAAAGTGTTATATACCGAATTTCATTGAAATCGATCGAATAGTTCTTGAGATATGGTTTTTGACCCATAAGTGGGCGACGCCACGCCCATTTTTCATTTTGTAAAAAAATCTCAGTGCAGGTTCTTTCTGCTATTTCTTATGTAAAATTTGGTGTTTCTGACGTTTCTCGTTAGTGAGTTAACGCACTTTTAGTCATTTTCAACCTAACCTTTGTATGGGAGGTGGGCGTGGTTATTATCCGATTTCTTTCATTTTTGGACTGCATTAAGAAGTGACTAAAATAAACGACTGCAGAGAGTTTGGTTTATATTGCTTTATTGGTTTGCGAGTTATATACAAAAAACCTATTTGGGGGCGGGGTCACGCCCACTTTTCCAAAAAAATCACATCCAAATGTGCCCCTCCCTAATAGGATCCTATGTTTCAAATTTCATTTTCATAACTTTATTTATGGCTTAGTTATGACACCGTATAGGTTTTCGGTTTCCGCCACTTTGTGGGCGTGGCAGTGGACCGATTTTGCCCATTTTCGAAAGCAACCTCTTCCGGGTGCCAAGGCACATGTGTTCCAAGTTTCATAAAGATATCTTAATTTTTACTCTTGCACGGACAGACGGACAGACATCCGGATTTCAAATCCACTCGTCATCCTGATTTATGTATATCTAACCCCATATCTAACTCTTATATTTCTTGGTGACACAAACAACCATTATGTGAACAAAACTATAATACTCTGTGTAACAGGTTGCGAGAGTATAAAAAACCAAGTCGGAATAGTCGGAAAGTGTCAGGTGACAGCAGAAAATTTAGAATTGCAAATGAACGATGACATCTACAATGAAACATTGGTGTTGATTGAATATTTGTGTTTGATTATGATTGGCAAACTATTGACGGAAACTCATATGCCAGCGCCAAATCGTCAAATCAGAAATGTACTGAATCGTACATTGGAATGTGAGCTTGCGTACGACAGAATAACTTTGGAACAACAAGTATCAAGAATTGTTCCATTATTGAATGACCAACAAATGATAGTGTGAGATGGGTTCAATTCTCTAGAAGCACTTGACAGAACAATGAAAGTTCTGTGAAAGTCTTGTTATCAGGCGATTTTTGACAAACACTTCCTGTTTCAACGGCGGCAGATGAATTAAACACATGTCTCAAGTCATCGTATTTTTGGATGTACGTGAAAACCATACGATTGCATATGAATATGCGATTGTATCTGCAACAGTATGGCACCGCAGAAGAACTGCTAAGAATTGGAAATGGGGAAATTCCGGTTGATACTTCCAATGGTTTTATATCAATTCCACCTGCCATTTGTCAATTCACTTCAACGAAAGATGAGCTCATCGCGAATGTTCAATCGAACATTTGCCAAAATTATCGTAATTACGATAGGTTGTGAACACGCTGTCAAAAATAGTGATGTTGATGACTTAAACTATACGATTCAAGTCAAATTCCGGAAGATTGTATATCTAACCCCATTGTATATGTATATAACGGGAAATGCCATTGTGTTAAATCTTCGAATAGGAAAATGACCCAAAGGACACGTCTAAATATGCCAAATCTTGTCTTTATTTTGAATGTTATGGAATGGCTCCAGATCTGAACCCTATTGAGAACTTGTAAAATCCGACTAACAGGCGCATAGCAAGGACTAACATTGAAAATTGCGATGAACTACTTAATAGACTTCAAGAAGCCTGAAAATCGATTCCGATGAAAATCTTTGACAACTTAATAGGCTCAATGCCAAGGAAATATCGTGAATTGATGAAAAATCATTGTAATTGCAACAAAATATTAGCAAAACTTATTTTTTACCTTTGTTTCTAAAAAGTTGCATATGTTTTGTCCACGTAATTTTAGAGGTGAAATCAAAATAGTACCTGTATTTTTTTTAAATAATGAAAATATTTGTTTTTATAAACGTTAAATAATAGTAAAAACACCAAATTAAATAAATTCAATTTCAATCAACAGTCTGCAAAGTTTAATCGTAAGATATATATACTTTTTCTAAAATCGCGTTCCAGTTGCATATGATATGGCAACCACTGTACATACGTCATATATCCAAACTAACTACTAAGAATAAATCGGTGGAGAATATCAGGTACTTCCGTATTAACGCTACCACACTTACTTATTTTATGGATACCCCGGATTTGGATAGGCCAAGGTTAATTTATTAAAGCGCGGCCAAAGTCCCCCAATTCATAAAAAAATTCTAAGCTAGAAAAACAACTTATTTTATTAATTAGATTTATCCATGTTAATTCGATATATTTATTGATTTTGTATGAACGGATAATGAGTTAAGCTGTCTATGGCAAAAACTACTGTTTTTTACATATCATTGGAGATAAGGTACCAATGGTACTAAGGCTACCTTCGGAATTTATAATTAAGAATTTCACAATGTGTAAGTATGTTATTGGCGTTCAACCGTTTAGCCGTTCGAGCCTGCCACTCTTCTCTTTCCTTCGCAGTTCGGCGCCAGTTGGAGATTCCAAGTGTAACAAGTGTCGGTCTCCACCTGGTCCCTCTAACGGAGTGGAGGCCTTCCCCTTCCTCCGGCGGGTACTGCATCGAACACTTTCAGGGCTGGAGTGTTTTCGTCCATTCGGACAACATGACCTAGCCGCTAGCGTAGCCGCTGTTATTTTATCCGCTGAACTATGTCAATGTCCGTTGCCAATGTTCTGAGGAACATAAATCTTGCGCAAAATTTTCCTCTCGAAAACTCCTAGTGTCGTCTCATCTGATGTTGACATCGTCCAAGCTTCTGCACCATAAAGCAGGACGGGAATGATAAGCAACTTGTAGAGTTTGATTTAGGTTCGTCGAGAGAGGACTTTACTGTTCAATTGCCTACTCAGTCCAAAGTAGCACCTGTTGGCAAGAGTGATTCTGCGCTGGATTTCGAGGCTGACATTGTTGGTGTTGTTGATACTGGTTCCCAGGTATACGAAATTATCTACGACTTCGATGACGACTTATGACTGTCAACAGTGACGTGGGAGCCAAGACGCGAGTGCGCTGACTGTTTGCTTGATGACAGGAGATATTTCGTCTTGTCCTTATTCACCTCCAGACCCATTCGCTTCGCCTCCTTATCCATGCGGGAAAAAGCAGAACAAACGGCGCGGTTGTTTCTTCCGATGATATCAATATCATCGGCGTACGCCAGGAGCTGTACACTCTTATTGAAGATTGTACCTTCACAATATACTGTTTAAATGTGTGTCTTCGATATACTGAATTGTGCAGCTTATATATAATTGTATATATTTAAAAAAACCCTTGTTTTAAGCCTCTGAAACCCACCTAACCTCACTTTAAAACCATCAAAATGAGTACAAACATAAATTGTTGATCTCAAGTGAACTAGGCCCAAAATTTAACCAAATTTTTAAATAATTACTTCAAATAAAGCAATTTAATTATTATTATTTTCTTCTCATTTCAAAATTATTATTTTCTTTCTTATATCGAAAATAGTTAATAGTAGTCAAAAATCCCCAATTTGTGGAAGCGCATGATTACATTTCCGATTCTTGAGTGAACAACCGTTTTGCATGGGTCGCCTGCCAAATGCATATAACATAAATTTGTTTTTATTTGGTTAGTAACAATTACGGGATCATTTTCAAGGTAGAGTTCAAAGTTATGCTGTCCAGCGGATTTTCCCGTCTTCCATTGCGATGATATAGATATTTTCTTTTAAATCTGGATATTTTTATTATTAGTTCATTTGCAACCTAGTCCTTACTATATATAAATCTCCGCCTAAAAGATGAGCAAAATTTGCGAAAATACTCAGTTGCTTAACCCAACATACAAAGCTAACGCAGAACTTACAAACGCTGAAGATTGCCTACAATTGTGGCTAAGAAATGCTCTACTCTATTACCAGAAGCGTGACCGCACCATTATGCAGCGCCAGCTAACACCAATGTTCACAACTTGCTTCACTTAGTAATATAGTTAAACAATTTAGTTGTTAAATATTAAGAAAACCGCAAGCAAAGGGGTTTTCACACTTCAGGTTCACACATTTGTTGTGCTCTTGACAAAGTGGTGGACAATCAACTCATTAGCCAAAACTCACCCGTTCCATTTTCAGACCATTTAAGGAAAAGTGCCGAGTTATGAAACTGGTGTGACCAAATAGTTTGGCTTTTAAAGCGTCATAAAAGCAGTTTGTGTTGGGTTTGCAAAAGAACCAAATGAAAAGCGAAAGTTATGTTAGAGTTAATTACTACGTAAGAGCAACTTATGGTAGTGTTGCTTACCTGAATATTTAGCGGGTTAGTTCTAGCATGATCGTGTACACAAGAAGTCAAGGTCATATTTCAATGAAAATGCTGCAAAGTGTTTGTGTGAGGAGTGACAATTGTAAAGAATTTTTTTTATTTCCATAATGTGTTTTTCAAGTTGGAACTTTAGTTGTGGCAGTTATGTCTTCAATATCTCCGACTCTGAGGTCGCCTACAGTTCATTAAATATTTAATGACATTATAATTGAACCAAATCTGTCACGATAACAGCGACAAATTTTACTCTTATTATATATGTAAATCCATATAATTTCGTATAATAAACAGTTATAAATACGCGAAGATAATGCGCAAAAGCAAAATAAAGATAAGACCTAATTTCTGTTGTTGTGACGTTTAATATGACATTCGCATATTTAGTTTAGGGCAATTAATTTATTGTTGTTGTTTGTTTTAGTGCATTTTTACAAGAACCAAATTAGATAAGAAAATCCATTGACGCAGGTTCCTACTCATATATACGTACACATTTATGTAGAGTAATATTTGTAATTGGTTTTACCATCTAACTTATGCCAAAAACAAGAAAGTCCCAAAGAAGTGCGCGAACGCCGTTTATCTAATGAAATGTGTAACCACCATCAAATCTGCAAAGATAATAAACAATAAAGCATGGAAAGACTAAGTTCGGAAAGATCGGGTACTCTCGCTTGACAAACAAATATAAAATATGGGAATTGTTAAGAGAGGGAGAATAAATTCTACTTCTTCTTCTTGACTGGCATAGACACCGCTTAAGCGGATATAGCCGAGTCCACAACAGCGCGCCACTCATTTCTTCTTTTGACAGTTTGGCGCCAATTGGTAATACTAAGTGAAGCCACCTGGTCCTTCCAACGGAGTGGAGGTCTCCCTCTTCATCGGCTTCCACTTACGGGTACTGCATCGAACACTTTAAGAGCTGGAGCACTGTGTAGACGCAGTCTTTTGATTCGCTGAACTATGTCTATGTCGTCTAATAACACATACAGCTCATCATTCCATCGTCTGCGGTATTCGCCGTTGCCAATGTTCAGAGGACCATAAATATTGCGCAAAACCTTTCTCTAGAAAACCCCATCGTTTCATCGATGTTGTCATCGTCCACGCCTCAGCGCCATACACCAGCATTTTCGGCCTGTTTCTTTTTTGTCTGCAAATGCGGCTCGCTTCCCTCTTCAGTTCTCGGTATCTATCTCATCCCGCTCGTGTTGCGGTTGATCGCAACATTGCGCGGTAGACAGTCTGTTTTCTCTCTACTGCGAGACGACAATCCTCATCATACCAGCTGTTTTTTTTGTACTTTTCCGAGACACAATAGTTTTGGTTGCAGCTGAGAGAGCAGGAGTGCAAGTCGAGTAGAAAAACGTTCAGCTCTCGGTTGTGATTGTAGCTTCTCGATGCCGAACTTTCCGTGTGTTTGTTGACGTGCGCGCTTTGCTGCATAGAGGCGGGTACGTATCTTAGCTGCTACAAGATAGTGGTCCAAGTAGATGTTAAGACCACGGAGCGTACGCACATCAAAAACACTGAAGACATGTCGTCCATCTATCACAACATGATCGATCTGTTTGCGCATGATTGAGCTTGATGTATTTTCTTATGCTGGAATCTAGTACTACAGACGACCATATTTCGGGTCCCGGCGAAGTCGATGAGCCTCAGGCCTCATCGTTTGGCGATGTTTCGTCATGGAGGCTGAATTTTCCGACTGTTGTACCAGAGACACCTTCTTTACACACCCTAGCGTTGAAATCGCCAAGCACGATTTTGACATCGTGACGGGGGCAGCGCTCATAGAAGGTATCTTTGATCACTTCGTCCTGCTCTTCCGTCGGGGCGTGGGCACAAACAAGCGATATGTTGAAGAACATCGCTTTCATGCGGATTGCGGCTGGACGCTCATCCACCGGAGTGAATGCCAGGACTCGACGACGGAGTGCCTCTCCGACCACGAATCCCACATCGAATTTTCGCTCCTTTATATGGCAGATGTAGTAGATGTCACAAGGGCCCACCTTCTTCTGTCCAATTCTTAGATGGGGATGTTGTCAGCTTTTAGATGTATGAGAACATCAACCAGCTGGGCAGAGCCATTCCATGTGCATGCCCTTAAATCGTAGTCCTTAATATGTTTGCAGTGTCACGTCATCAAAATTGGGGTCTCTCATCCGAGGCTGTTGCTTCCTTTTCATTGGTAATTTGTTTTTATCTGGTGGGTCCTACGCACAGCCGCATAAGTGGATTCGCGCCTCCAAACGGATGTCTGTTGGCTACCTAGAGGATACTTGGTGGAAGACCAGAAGTCTTAAGCTGCTTGTGCCACATGCAAAAAATTCGTTTCTGGCCACTCCCAAGTGAATAACAATCAGACACTTTGCTCATTTACGTGAACCTCTACATATGACTCCATTGCGAGTATTTTGGAGAGTAAATTGCGATTATCAACCATCCACCAGAAGAAAGATATTTAATATATAATATTATATGAGACATCGTTAGGTGTCGTTCGATGAAATCCAGATTGGTGCCTTATCCCGCCACTAAATTTCATTGAGAAGATAACATTTTTAAGATATATGTAAGCCTATAGCGTATATTCTCAGTTAGAAAAACCGCCTTATTAAATAACAACACATAGAATCTCTCAAAACAAAACTTACGAATAACTGGCGTAAATAAGTACACACACTACTTAACTTAGATATACAAGTTGCGTAGCTGTGTTAAAAATCGCATGCGAGAAATTTGTTTCATATTATTTAAGCTAGCTTATGAACACATAAAACAGAAAAAGAATACGAACGAAAGATAACACATCCATGTAATGACATAAAAACACATCAACTTATTAGATTAAAATAGTTTAAGTTGATCAAAATCGACACTTAGTCTACAATTTCTACAAATGACTTAGTATCTAATGATCACTGTTTATCATAGAAATATCGACAAATATATTGAATTTATTGTTAGGAAAGCCATCATTCCCCCGTTATTTTTCGAAAGAATTGGAATATATGAATGTATTATCATACATAGAACCGGTTTAAACTTAGATATTTTTAATTCGGTAGTTCAGACTTTCCTTATAAATAAATAATAAATATGCCTCAATTTAATGTTATAAAACGGTATTGGTTTAGAGCGCCACCTATTGGTCGATAGCATAGCATAGTGAAAAACTATAAAACATTTATTACTGCATTTAGCTGCTATGTTATGAATTCGAAATAATTACAAAACACCGATGCGGAGATTTCTTTCGTAATTATACATAAAATATTATGTGTATTAAAATATAACATGAGGAAATTAAAAAAATCTCCTCATAGCTTACTGCAACTTTTTCTTCCGCTCAGTTATTCTTCTGACCATGTACAGACATATATTTTATATTTATTTTATGAAATCTCTTGCAAAGCTCTGCATTATATTATTATTCTTGCCCTCGTTCAGCTTCCGCAAATTTTAGAAAATTTTATTTTTACTTTTGGTATTTGTTACGTAGATTAACAAGTTAAGTACTTATGGACTACTTTCAAATCTAATCCATGTGCCAAATTTAAACAATAAATATTCCTTCGCGAACTTGATTGCTCTCTGGTTTGCACATATTTTATCTTTGTATATGTGAAAAATTTTTTTATCTTTATAGTAGTACTTAGTGAATACGCTGCTGGATGTCCCAACACCTGCTATGTACACAAAACTTTCTTATACAAGCTAATGTTAAGCAAATACACGCGCAATTATTCAAATAACTAGCAACTAGATTGTGTGAACATTCAAACTGACTGTATTTGTATTTTTTTATATGACCTTTAATACTTATATTATTGTTCTATCTACTTGTTTATACTCTCGCAACATGTTGCACGGAGTCTAATGGATTTGTTCTCCTAACAATTGTTTGTGACGTAGAAAACTAATTGGGATATATGCTTACCTTTATATATAAAGTTCGGCCTAAAGTTTTGCGAAAATTTGTTTGGGAAATGTTTTAAAATGGGATGTCTCTACTGGCGGTGTATCAAATCTTCAATCCAAGTATATATTAATTCTAATTATTTTATTATATGTGTTTCGTTTCATACTTTGTGTAATATCCTAATATTTTGAAATATTATGCAGGACAATGTCTGTAGGGTCCGCTAGTAGTATAGTATGTATATGTAAGGAGGTTGGAGTCATGTGTAGAAGTTCACGTAAGTTTCTGACTGCCATTCACTTGGGAGTGGCCAGGAACGATTCTTTTGCATGTGGCTCAAGCAGCTCACGACTTCCGGTCTTAGACCAAGTATCCTCTGGGTAGCCAACAGACATCCGTCTGGAAGCGAGGTGTGGGATTCGTGGTGTTAGAGAGACTCCGTCGTCGAGTCCTGGCATTCACTCCGGTGGATGAACGTCTAGCCACAATCCGCATCAAAGCGAGGTTCTTCAACATATCGCTGATTTGCGCCCACGCCCCGACGGAAGAGCATGACGAAGTGATCAAATATACCTTCTATGAGCGCTGCCCCGTCACGATGTCAAAATCGTGCTTGGCGATTTCAACGCTAGGGTGGGTAAAGAAGGTGTCTTTGGCACAACAGTCAGAAAATTCAGCCTCCACGACGAAACATCGCCAAACGGTCTGAGGCTGATCGACTTCGCCGGAGCCCGAAATATGGTCGTCTGTAGTACTAGATTCCAGCATAAGAAAATCCATCAAGCTACTTGGCTGTCCCCGGATCGAATCACTCGCAACCGATCATGTTGTGATAGATGGTGCGTACGCTTCGTGGTCCCAACATGAACTCGGACCACTATCTTGTAGCAGCTAATAAATATAATGTTCGGTTGTATATGAACAAAGCCCTTCCTTACTTTGTTTATATATTTGTTTGAATTTTAAAGTGTCTGAACAGACGTTTTTATATCTTTTGAGAAAAGTATATAAGAAACTGTCTTTACTATCTCCTTAAATTTATATGTAATTATATAAGTACATACATACTGTTTTCTTTTAAAATAAAAATATCTTATCAACTACATATTGCACCTGATTTATAGTATGTGTACATAACGGTAGCAGGTCGCACAATGTGGGATCCTATGTTTTAATTGGTTGCTAGACTTACTCTGTAAATAGCATGATAATAAAATACATTTTTACTACAAAAAAACATCACACACTAATGAAAATGTAATCAAATGATTTACCCAAAATATCTACTTTTTCGTGCCGAAATTCAAATGCTTGTTAAAATAGGTAGTACCTGATTGTAATCTCTAATAGTACATAGTAGTAGATCCCAGAAAGATCCTACAATAACTGAGGAGAGAGTAAGAAAGTAAGGTAATCTCTCTACAAATACTACGCTCTGTTGCTATGATATTTTTATGCTCTCAACTGTATGTGTAATTACTACGCCAGCCAGCTTTTAAGCTAGACAACATCATAGATATAGAGTGGCGTGAGAACTTAAACAAAGAAATGTATATCCAGTTATCCATATTTAAATATTTTAAGTAAATACAACAACGTGCAAATCTTATTTTCGTAACCATATTTCACCTCAAATACAACACATTTTACTCTAACTTCCCTGACCGCTTACGACTCGCATCTTAACTGGAACTCGCTGATAATGAAAAGACAAAAGTTCCGTGAATTTAAATTTGGACGCTATTCAGCTTCTGCATCTAATGCAGTACAGACAATAGGCAGAAAAGTCACAATTTAAAAATAGCATAAGAGTTCCTGTGCCTGCTTCTACTGTTTCTTAACAAGATGGCGGCTACAATTGAGCTAAGCAACAGCGCTTTGCACAATCTTTGCCAGAGTTACCACGAATACAACGATTTCAAACAGCCACGCACACTTGAAGTTCTCAGCTATGAACATTCTGCCAACGCAGACACCGTCATTGGTTTCCTTGGTAGACATCAATTTCTTACACTCAAAGTTCGTCGCATTGATGCCGAAGGTAATGAGCATTTGGAACAAATACGATTTTTCACCAAAACCCCACCACTGGAATTGGCATCCCGTATGGAGTATCTGGAAGAGTTTGGCGTTTTCAAAAAGGAGGTTAGCGTATACCGTGATGTAATGCCTCAATTGCAAAAAATTATTCCACATGTGGCGCCTAATTGTTACTATGCCAACGAGCGTCTTCTTGTCTTCGAACATCTCGCCGATCAGAAATTCAGCATGGCCGCCGGACGTGATGGCATTCTCAACTATGATCACCTGCATTGCGTACTGAAAACGCTAGCGGCAATGCATGCCAGTTCTATAATTTATGAGGTGCGTTGTGGACGCAAGTTGAATGAGCTGCATCCCGAAGCTGTGGTGGAGAACGCCTATCCGCTGGGCATTCCAGAAAGCCATGTTCGAAAACAAAATTTCAAAAATGCGAACCGAGTATTTGTGGAACTGATAAAGTTGTTGCCGAAATATCAAGAGAATTTGGACTATATTTTAAGAGAGTTTCCGAAGCGCATGGCTGTGATTTTCGAATTGGCACAGACGTCAGACAAATATCGGAACGCATTTTGTCATGGTGACCTTTGGGCGAACAACGTTATGTTTCAGTATGGCAAATCTTGTCAGTCGCCCATACAGAGCCGTCTGGTGGACTTTCAGCTCTGCCGTTATGCACCACCCATGCTAGATGTGATAACAATGCTTACAATACCGACAAGCAGCAACTTCCGGAAGCAACATTTATCAGAACTACTCGACGACTACTATAGTTTCATGTCCAAATACTTGGAGCGTGAACATCTCAACACTGAAGACTACTTTTCACGTCAAGAGTTCAATGAGACCACACAAAAATTTCGCATTGTTGGACTTATTGAGAGTTTACTTTTCTCCCACATGACGGATTTGCCAACAGAATTGACAGAGGCGGTGACCTCGTCGGCGAATGGTTTCACCGATTTCTTTGATGCTAAACGCACGGACATCTGCTTGGAAGCTTTTCACAGCGACGACATATATCGGAATAGAATGACCGATATGCTGGAAGATTTTGTAGATAACTTTGTGTTAAATGCTAAACACTAGTATTTGTAAATAGTTTAGTTTGTAGTTTAGAGAAAATTGTAGTTTCAATAACATGTATAGATTTAAATAAATTTTGATATTATAATCGCTGAGTAAAGGAAAATTGCATAGTATTGTATTTGAAAAATAGATTAACAGGCCTATTCTGTGCACTTGAAAAAAATAACAAAAAAATTTAAAATTATTTCAGATTTTTATCAAGTAAGAAATTTTTTGGTATTCTGTGACAATGTTGATAAAATAATTAACTTCAGTACGAATTGCTTTTCCCTACATGAGTGGAAAACAAAATAATGTAAACAGAAACAGCTGATTTCTGTCCAATTATATTGAATTGAATAGAAAAAATGATTTGAATTATTCATGCAATGCTTTCACATGCATTTCAATATTTGTTGCAAAATAGTTAATAATTTAGCTTCAATTTCAGAATAAATCCTTTGCTCTTGGTCTAGACGTGAAGTTTCTGAGAGTGCGCAAATATTCCAGATCCGACTCTAGCCCTATTTTTCATGCAAAAGGCCGCGCGTAAATGAGGTTGATTGATAATCGGATGGCAGAGAAAGGAGCTGCTTCTATGCCGCGATGTCTGAATTTGGTATCCCTGCAAAACTAAAACGCTATGTAAATTGACGTTGAACAACAGCAAAATCTCCGTTAGGATCGGGAAGGACCTTTCCAAGCCGATCGATACCAACCGAGGCTTTAGACAGGGTGACTCACTATCGTACACTTCAATCTATTGCTGAAAAAAATAATACGAGCTGCAGATCTTATATAAGAGTGTACAGCTACTGGCGGACGCCGATGATATTGATATCATCGGAAGCAACAACCGCGCCGTTTGTTCTGCTTTTTCCAGACTGGATAAGGACGCGAATTGTATGGGTCTGGTGGTGAATTATTGTTGACAGTCATAACTTTGAAGTCGTAGATAGTTTCGTCTACTTAGGAACCAGCGTTAACAACACCAACAATGTCATCCTCGAATTCCAACGCAGAATCACTCTTTGCAACAGGTGCTACTTTGGATTGAGTAGGCAATTGAAAAGTAAAGTTCTCTCTCGACGAACAAAAATCAAACTCTACAAGTCCCTCATAATGCCCGTCCTACTTTATGGTGCAGAAGAGTGGACGATATTAACATCCGCTGAAACGGCACTAGGAGTTTTCGAGAGAAAGGTTTTGCGGTTGCGGTTGCGGTTGAGCTCTAAGCTTCAGCTCTGAAAGTGTTCTATGCAGTACCCGCTGGAGGAAGCGGCGAAAGAGGATGACCTCCACTCCGTTGGAAAGAACAACTGGAATGTGACCTGGCTTCACTTGGTGTTTCCAGTTGGTGCCAAAAAGCAAAAAAGGAGGAATGAGTGGCGCGCTTTGGGGGATTCCGCTATAATAGCTTAAAACGGTTCCTATGCCAAATATATATATATATGTATATATAAAAATTTTCGATCCTACTGTAATTAAGACTGCATTCAAACAATCATCGTTGTCATTGAACCATTTCTTTGTCACTTTTCTTGTATCCTCTGGCTATATGCTTTTAAATTATTATCTTTAAATCGTTGGCTAAAAGTTGGGATACTCAAGCTCAGTTCATTTTTTATATTTTTTAAGCTTAAGAAAGGATGGTGCATCGTGTATTAGTTATGCGAGTAGTAAGTTCATTTGATATTATTTGATTTTTTTGTGTGTTTCAGCTTTTGATGCAAATTTAATAGCATTTAGTTCCATCGACGCATCGCGACCGATAAAATTGTGTACGCTTTTCACGTTAAATTAATTTTGGGATTAAAAAACGTTGCTCAATTGTAGTCAGGGGGTCCACGTCCCATTTCTTTAAAATAAAGTGAAGTTTCGCAATGATTCGTTCAGAAGTTAATTAAAGTCGATGTCAAGGTACTTTTGTGCCACTGAAGTGATAAAGAACGATTCATTTTTCATCTTAAGCTGATCTATTATTTTGAGAAGCCAAAAATTTAAGTTAATTTTAGAAATTCATGAATTTTGTGAAACAGAACAAAGTTGAAGGTATTTCATAATTTACACTAATATTTAAACAAATTAAGTGAACAAGAACACTCAAAATACCAATAATATATTTACTACCACGAAAATAAGTGAAAATGTAATAGCACTCCTATTATTTTGACAACAGCTGTATATGTAAACACAAGTACTACCAGCTAAATGCAAACATAGACATACATACATGCATACCTTAAACTATTAAATTATCCAGCATTTTGAGAGAAAATGTAATTATCAATTTTCCTGTTTATCACGACGGTTCGCCGTATGTCTTTTCGCATTGTTTTTTACGCACCACATATTTGGTGGTTTTGCATACAAACTTACATACATAAAAGTATATGGTTTTGGATAAAGCTGAACATAGATACAAACTAATATCCATGAAATGTGCATCGCAAGCTAACTGTTTATTACTTAATTTCTTTTTGTAACTTGACCATCTTCTTTTCTCGACTTCTTCATCGTCTTTCGGCTTAAGCATTCGTATCGGTGGCGATTTTGATTTTTCCACTTAAAGACTGACCCATTACAATATTTGGCGGACTTGAGTATCCACAACGGTTAGTTGGTCAAGACGTAAAATTCAGTTGCCAATCGGACGCGTTCAATTAAACTACGAACAGAGCGCGCAAATATACGAAGAAGAAAGCAAACATTCATTTTTAATTCAACTGTCGCCGAGAGCGAATTAAGTGTCGTCATCTAAAGTTAATTCATTAAATAAAAGTTTCAAATATTTTGAGTGAAAAATGTGAGTTTTCAAAAGTTTAGTATCCCATCAATAACACAGAGCCAAAAAGTGTAAAGCGTTTTCTTTTAATAGGAAGACATTTGTTTGTTCTTTTATCATGCATAATGGAACACATTCAAAGAGATAATGCATCATGTGTACTCGTATAATGTAATTGAAATATAATACAAAAACTCAGTATTTTCATTGAGAAAAGAAAAAGCTATTAGTTAAATCACTTGTTGATAAAAATTTAAACAAATTATGTTTATAAATATGATCTTTTTGATTTGAATAAAAAGATGGCAGTCGAAGAATTATCGTGCATTATAAATATGCTCCGCTTATAAATCAGTCGATTGAAAAATTAAAAATGTACGAATGAAATGTATTTCATTCGACTTATAGTACTCATAAACTGTCACAACTCAATAAATTATCCTTGAAAACGACAAAACTTTGAGCGCAAGATATAATCACTTTAATCTGAATTGGGCATTTAAAAAAATGGGTGAAAACGTATTGCAGCCTCTAAAAACTGTCAAAATCGCTCTATATCTTTCCCTAACCCGTGAAATCATTATATAAATAGAATATATGTATAACATTGGTACACATACTTCCCTAGCACCTATATCCCCAACAAGATGTTCTTTCCTATGGGTAACAAAGTTCGATTGTTATATTTACTGTTGCACATACAGTATGCAAAATCCGTATTCGTACACCCCTAACTGATACCTGTAATCAATAATACAAATCAAAATTAGTACTTAGTGAGATATAATTTTTGTTTAATAACTTTGTGCAATCACCTTTGCATTGATTTCCACAACTTTTTCGTAAATTTTGGGTATAACTTCTGGCACTTCCTTTACAAAGTTGTTCACGTCCCTAATATTGTAAATTTTCAACCAATTTTTAACGATAGACCATAAATTTTCAATAGGGTTTAAATCTGGGCTTGGCGGTGTTGTTTTTAGGTAAAATGGACAGTAGTAGAAAATCCAAAGACGATATCCCGCGCTAAATTTTTGGGGTTAATATTTCAAAATATAATTTCATTCAGTTCACCAATCGCTCAAAGAAGATTATTACCACAAACCGGAAGAAAAGCTCGCACCGAAAGCATTGGCGTTGGTATTAATGAATTAATTTGCCTTTCAGCAAACATTTTTTAAACGAAGATATTATACATATACAAATCCATGAGACCAACCACCATCGATTGTTTTCTTAAATTTGTTTATTTAACATTCAATGAGCATACTGCAATTGGTTATTTAGGGTTTCACCTTAACCTAATTGTAAATCGATTACAATCAACTTCGCGGTAATGTGAGTAACATAACAATCGTTAGGTCCGAGTTGAAAAATATTTTTACGACAAGTGTCTTGTTGTGTGTATTTATGTTGTAGCATGTAGATTTAGTTGACCGCAAATTTAGGTAAAATAAAATCTAAACAAAAAAGTAACTGAAGAGCAAAGCTAAAATGCATTGCGAACTGTAGATACTTATGTATAAACAATTTAACAGCAATCGACATTCGTGGAATACACAGTTAGTGATTGCAAATTGACGTTTAATGTTCGCTATTTGTCACAACAACAATGCTGCGGTACACACTACACAAGTCAATTTATATATAGACATAATACCAGAAGTGCCCAAAGTGGCGCAAAAGTCAAGTGAGGTCGCCGAATGTTTACTTCGGTGGCAAAATAGCTAATTTATTTGTGTTTTCCGACATCGCCAACAAATGCTATTATGTATTTTGGCTGGTAGGCTTATAAATGTTAAACAACTTTGTGGATAATTAAGATTCAGGGGGTGATAAAATTCATAAACAAAGTTCGTACTTTGCTGTCATTTCTTTGAATGAGAATGCGTGTAATTGAATAAGACGGGAGCAAACAACACATTGAACAAGCTCGTTGTACAATAAAACTATTTGGTTCGACATTATGCATTGACCTTGCAAAACATTTTTAAATTTAAAATTAATTATTCACCAAGCTTTTGGCAGCGGCTGAAGTCTTCAAAATTCACTTTGCATTTGACAAGCCCGCTTACAATAAAAAATTTACTTGCGGGCTCTTGGAATTTAGTACTTAGGAAGGTTGATATATCGTCTTGTCCACATTCACCACCTGACCCATTCGCTTCGCTTCCTTATCCAGTCTGGAAAAAGCAGAACTAATGTTGCAGTTGTTGCTTCCAATGACATCAATATCATCGGCGTACGTCACCAGCTGTACACTCTCATAGAAGATTGTACCTTCAGATTGTGGGGTCTCCTTTTTTGTGAATTCGGCAGAGTACATTTAGGTTCCAATCGTCGGAAATTCTTTCGTCAGACCATATTCTGCAATGAAGCTGATACATACACTTTATCAGTTCTTTGAATAGCTCGATATAATAATTAATATTCGAATTTCTTCATGGTCAACTTAGCTCAATTAACAAGTGGTCATACTTTTTTTAACATTTTAAATTAAATAACAAAAGAAGAACCGATGAAGATCAGACAGCGTCATTTAATATTATTGAGATATCTTGTATACTGATCACTTAACGGATGGAATCAATTTCGGTATTTCGATCTACCGAATGTCCGGCCAAAATCGGGTCTATACTACCTGATATACGGATTTTTTAACTTCCGGTGGACTTTATATTGTGTATATCGGTTCGAATATATAATGTAATATAATACGATTGCTGCTATATATATTTCTGGCCTAATAATGAAAATAGGAATATTTATCAACGAAAATGGTTTTAAAATATTCTCCATCAAGATTTATATACTTTTGCATGCGCTCAAACCAATTTTCGAAGCACTTTTTTGAGCCTTTTTTTGAGCGATTGTCAAATTGTGCGGGATCTAACGAGAACAAACCTTTTTTACGGCCAGGTGTTCATGCAATATCGAATGTATGCTGGTGGGAGAAATGCATAGGCAAGCCTCTATCTGAAGGTATGTTACATGACGGTCGTGTATTATCAGTTCACGTACGGCATCGATGTTTTCTGGCACAACGGCTGTTTTTGGAAGACCTTCACGGAATTCGTCTTTGAGCGAGCGTCGGCCACGATTGAATTCGTTGTACCAGTTTTTCACAGTGCTATAGGATGGTGCTTCATAGCCATACAAAGATTTTAGTTCATCGATGCACTCTTGTCGCGAAAATGTTCACGAGTTAATTCCATTTTTTGGCCGAGATTTTTTTAATTTCCTGTAAATAAAACAATTCACTATTAAATGACAAAACGTTCTGAGTGATGTTATGCTAAAAAATGTCAAACTTTCCAATGGGAATGTCAGATTGCACCTGGCAACACTTAGTGTTGCCTAGGCCAGAAATGTATATAGCAGCCCTCGTATATATATAGAAAAATTAAGTGAATGTATAATCTTGGATATACTGTATCTTGATGCCGAAAATGAGAGATACCGGTCCTGGAATTACCACAGTACACCCGAACTTAACATTTTCATACTTGTTTTATTTAACAGTGAATCTCGATCAATACTCGGAGTCTATAGAGTAAGAGGTTTACAAATATTAATCTACTGAGTTTCCTTCTGTTAATCGATACTTGTATATTCTTACCTGTCTTGACTATTCTAAGTTATTACAAACAATCCTTCCTCTTGGAATGCCAAAATCTCGTAATACTCCTTTAATAGATAATACATAGATTATTCTAGATTTTTTTAAATATGAATATCATGATTGCTTTTAACTAAAGGGGGTTTCAATAAGAGCGCTACAAAAGTTCTTTATTCCTGTGAAAGTACATTCGATGCCCTATGGAACTCATTGCTTTGGCATGGCCACCACGGTCACGCTGAACCCAATTTTCGACGGTTTTCAAGCATAAATTTTGCTGCAATTTCACGTTCAATATTCGTTCGAGGTTCGATTGTGATATTCGCTGTGTGGCTTGTGGCGCCGTCCTGTTGAAACCACATATTGTCCAAGTCCATATTATCCATTTCGGGCCAAAAATATTCAGTTATCATTGAGCGGTAGCGATTCCCATTCACAGTAACGTGCCGGTCTTGATTAACACGGAAGAAGTACGCCCAATAGCGCATATTTTACTTATTGACGAAGCCGTTAGCCTCATCGCTACGTAGGACGTACCGCTCTTAAAGTTGATTCAATTGACTCCGAATTTCGGTCCTAATTTTTAATATTTTGGATCGTATATCTTTCCATGATGAAATGGCAAAATTAAGAGAAATGTGAAAAGAGCGGGAAAAAATATGACGTCGTTTGCTGTCCCTATCGATCTACTTTTGCAGCGTCCCTTTTGAAAACCCGTTTATTTATATGGATGAGTATATATACATACATATGCTCAATCACCTTCCTATAATGTAAGAAACTTTTTTAATTACTCACGCACTAAGGCGTCTGTCATAGTAGCTGTGGCATTGTGACAGTAACCAAGAAAGTGACAATTACATAATCAACTCGTTATTCAATATTCGCATATATATACATGCGTACGTATATAGAAAATGCATATTTGTCCATATCTCTTTGCAACAAGGAAACCTAACAATGCAGTAAGTCGACAAGTGCTTAGCGTCTGGCGAGATAGCGTCGGTCATGCCACCAATACCTGTTAAACGAGTGGAAATGGCAACCGGCATCACTTGCCACACATACTTTTTTCTTTTCCGCTGCAAAATCGAATTATAATAGCGAATGCGAGTACAACTTCTCTTTCGGACTTATTGGCCTTATGACAACAAGTTGCCGCTTGTCACATGACATGCGATCTGGTTGCTTTCGCATGACAACTTGTTGCACGTGACTCTGTTACGCATGAATGTGCCACGCAGAAGGAAGCCAGACGGTAAACAAGTAATGATCTAAAAGATGACGTTGGATACAATCTTTCTCAAGTTATTTGTCTCAAAGTGAACACCGTGTAAAACTGATGTTTAAAAACCCCGTTGATAGAAAAATAATGAATTAATGAGAGTTAGAGGAACTTTGTGCGCGATGGGTGCCTCGTCATGAAACAAGGATTCTTCATTACAAACATGAGACCAATCGACAATCCATTAGATGGTTGTTGCTCGGGGAAAGTCACCCAAAGTCTGTCCACAAGATTTAGCCAGTATTTTTAATTTATTCACATGTATTATGATATGTATAAATACGGATACGTTTTGCATGGTGCTCGGTTGATATCGCGTGCAAAAGACATGAACCTTTCTTACACATTCTTCATGATAACCCGACCATTTCAGCAAACTTAGCACAACTTATCTATTCTCAATTCCAACATGGTTATTTGGATATATCTTTCTTTATAAAAATTATACGTAAAATTATTGATCATCGAAATTCTTCATGACAACACATCTACTCTCAATTCCAACATGGAACTTATCGACTTTTCAAAAGCAACTTGAAGTCATTTTTGCACCCTGCTGGCTCAAAATATCCACTAACAGAAAACGTGTACCTACCCATATAACCATTCATGCCATCATCATGTTGCCAACTTGTCTATCAGCTGACACAATATCAGCCAGCAACGTACAGTTCATCAGCTGTTTGGCAAGGAAAATCTATTGCCTTAATCAGCTGAACAGTCAACAGTGTAAATATGACAGGGAAGTGACTTTAGCTTTTGGTCAACATTTGGCTAGCTGACATGCAATGCGGAAATGTTTTGTAGCAAAACCAAACTCAAATGCTATTTGCCTCAATTTTTTGTCGAATGAAAACTCGACTATTCAAATATTTGCATACGCACTGGTATGAAAGTAAATACATATGCCAAACGCTGTAGAGTTTAATAGACACATCACATCGAGATAGTATAAAAGTGATACCCCTTATTATGTACATATTTTAGCAACAGTACCCACTGATGCATGCCACACTTGAAGTGAAAACGCAATTTTGAACACTTGTTTCTTCAACTGCTTTCTAGTATGTCACACTCTGCTAAGTTTATTTTTATAGTTGTTCCATTGTTTTATGCGCCAGTTGCCGGCTTTCGACTGCGGCGCACATGTAGTGCACCCTCAATAATGTGAACTCATTTATGTGGGTTCGTATTCACTTTTGAGAATGTCTTACTTTCATAAACATACCGTTATTTTTAAAATCCCTTTTCAGGTAATCTAAGATTTCCAGTTTAACTCTTAATCACAAAACTTTCTGTAGCTCCTACAGTTAAAGCTATTAAACCTCCACGTGCCCCTACTAAAGGTTATGAATTTATACTTATTTTAATAACTCAACTCAAAACTCTAAAAAGGGAGATCATTCCAGACCTGTTCACCGTTTAAATTGTTGAATACAAAGTTTTCATATTTTCGAGTTTTCATATTATGCTATGTTCACAATACCGAGAGTGCACTGTTCATATGTGTGTATATATGGCTATGAATGTAGGTAAATTGTATTATTTTTTCCGGCGCTTTGTGGCTATTGTTCTTTTTGTTTTTAATAATTGTTTGCGGTTTACTTAAGTGTCACCACACACAACAAACAATATATATTATTAATATTAATAATTTAGATGTGTCTTCATTGAAAAAAAGGCAAAATCAAATGTGCCCCAACGTCAAATCTACCTCACCTTACCCTACATATCTACATTGTCGGCAGTGGTGTTCGCACAGTGTTCTAGTGCAGGCTTACAAATGAATTCTTTAAAGAGCCGACACAACAAAATTCTATTTAATTTAAGATTTAATAATAGGAATCGCACCTCCCAAGCTTTCGTACAAATTTGCTTCCATAACTCAAACCTCTGTAACGCGAAATTCTCCATAACTCGAACTCTTAAATTGGAAATAGAATTCAAATTTCATAGAAATTTCCTTCCATAAATCAAACTTTTCGACCAGGGCATAATACAAAATTTAGAATTTTACTATCAAGGAACAATTTTAAAGGAGTCCCTATATTTGTATGAAAGCGAACAAAGAATATGATATTACACTTGTGAATTCCATAAATCGTGTAACAAAAGCATGAGATACAGACGTCATAAGCCAACAATAGCAAAGTGCAACAAACAAAATTATAGAATACATGTTTTAATGTATTTAAATAAAACTCTTTTCTCGAAGTCTCTCTCTAACTCGTAGTTTTTTTGAGGATTATGGTTATTCGAGTTAGAGAAGTTCCACTGTATAATAAGTGTGTTAGCTACAGGACATCTAAACCAGCCTTCTTGATTAGCATATTATAATTATTTGGATAATAGACAAAATATTTATGATACACTCAATATTTTATAGCACTTTATATAAATCTAATATAAAACAAGTAAGGTAAGGCTAAGTTCGGGTGCAACCGAACATTTTATACTCTCGCAATTTATTGCAATATTTATATTAAGATAACACACAATTTGACCCATATATTCGGTATAACGTACAATAGAAAAACGAAAATCATCATATGTGATATATAAGGGCTGAGCTCATTTAATTTGGCTAAGATATTTCATATATTACCAGATTTATAAGCTATTAAGTCCAACGTATTTTTGAAAATCCTATAATTAGGTATATGAGAGCTAGGGGAAGTTATGGCCCGATTTTAACCATTTCCGGAGCATTGAAAAGTGATAGTCCGATTTCGACAATTTTTTCACAAGTGATGCCATGGATCATATAAAGTATTTGTGTAAAGTTTTATTTCGTTACCTTCCTTGGTTCCTTATGTATATATTATAAAGTGAAGGAATAAGATGGAATTCAAAATTGAGTTATATGGTAAGTTGTCGTGGTTGTGAACCGATTTCATTCACGTGTCATCAGTGTGCCAAGAAAATATTATATACCGAAATTCATTGAAATCGGTCGAGTAATTATTGAGATATGGTTTTTGACCTATAAGTGGGCGACGCCACACCCATTTTCTATTTAAACAAATTTGAGTTGTTTCAGTGTTTTTGACATTTTCCATTAGTGATTTAACTCACTTTTAGTAATTTTCGAGATTTGCGGGCGTTTCCCACTTTCCCAAAAAAATTACATCTAAATATGCCCATTCCTAGTGAGATGCTTTGTACCAAATTTTACTTTTCTTTTACTTACTTTTGTTGCGAGAGTATAATAATATTAAGGTTGTCATTGTTGCGTTGTTAAGAAATGTTTTTAGCTACAAACTTGAAATGGAATTACATACTTATGTGAAACAAGACAATATCTATATCTACGAGAATACACCAATGTTAATGATTTAAACTGAACGATTCAAAGACAAATTCCGAGAGATTTGTGCTCATATAAATCTATGGATCTTGTTGAATGAAAACGAAGCAGTGAATTATCCAGATTTGCTGGATTTGCCTGGCATGCCGCCGTATCATTTGCGTCTCAAAGTGGGATCTTCGTAATCTTCATGCGCCGATTGTGTAATGGAACCCAACTGATTGTGACGCAGCTATCGAATAATGTGATATCTGCAAGACTTTTGAAAGTGACTACAAGGGGGCAGAATAAAGGGGCCTTAATTCCACGAAGTTCTTTGAGTTCCAATGATTTGCCGCTTCAGCTCAAACGTATTTAGTTCCCTATCAAACTTGAATTTGTAACGATAATCACCAGGTCACAGGGACAGTCGCTGGAAGTGTGTGGCATAAATCTGTAAATGGCGTGTTCAAGTGTTGAAACCCCATCTTCTCTGTACATTTACGCACCGGAACCATAAAAAATTAAAAAAAATCGTAAATAAATGGTTTTCAACACAATATAAATTCAACTTACTTTTCACACAGAGCAACCTCTGAGGTGTCAGCTAGTAATATATGTTATACATTTTTGATACATTAAAAAAAATGTTGGATAGAATATGCTGAAAATTTAAACCAGACTTTAAAACTAACACTCTTTAATTTGTATATCTAATAGGTTTATGCAGCATAAATTCCTTTTTTGGGTTGCCATTCTACTCATTGTCACACTGACGTGGGCACGCCCCCAGCGGTATGCACATATCGCCGTAATCGAAAATGATGCATATGAACAAACCTTACCCAACTCGCTGAGAAACCCTTTCTATAAGACGCCGCGAGTGCGAGAGGCATTAGCCAAATCAAGCTGGTTCGGACCGGGCGAGGAGCCAGTAATTAAATGCGCCAAAATTGATTACCAATTACAATTTTATGTTTTAATGAATAATTCTACTTTCAGGTATATGATCGACAGGCGGAAAAAATACCACGCGCCGAAATCTATAACGTCCTCTCACATGCCGGGCTCATCAATCGGAGAGGAAAATTAATTTAAGTTGGTACAGTGTGTACTTATACTGTACAGTGTGTACTTATACTCGTAGTATGCATCCAAGGCTTGCAGGCAAATTATGTATGTGTAAACAGGGGGTTTCCACCACACGAATGCCATTCAAAACAAATCATGTTTTAGAAACGTAAAATTACGATTTTATTACTAAGTTTGCAATATTACTTTTCATTTGTTAAGCAAGTTACAACTGCCTTGGTGTTACTGACTCTTATTATATTTGTTATTAGTGTTTTTTATTCTGTTGTAAGCGCGCACATGGAAATCTATATTTTACATAAATAATATTTTTTAACAAGTGCGTGGCTTGTTTAGCTTAAGGATTCGTTGACAACAAACAAAAAAATGTATGTGTTTAATATTACAGCGGATTTACTTTAAATTTTAAAAATATTTCATTGCAGTCATTAACTTTAAGTATTGCCCAGTTGCAAAGTAAGGCAAACAGATTCCTCTTTCGAATGTTTACATTTACATATTATACATATATAGAATTGTATATATTTAAACTGGATTTAAATAAATTGTTACTTAGAAAGAACTAAGCTTTTAGATAATATTACTTCTGCACTCTTTTTAATTTATCAATAAAAGTTGGTTTTAATTTGATTCTAATATTTCACTTACTAATCCTTTTCAACTAATTATAGTTTCAAAACTCTAACTCTATACTATATGCCGCAATGCGCTTCAGCTGTGACTCGTTGTCGTGTCTCTGCTGGGCTAGAGAATTTTTCGCCGCGTTGGCGCTGATTTCTTCGCTTTTCACAATTAAACTTTTACGTTTCTCCAAAGCAGTTGCCTCATCAATCATCTCGACATCCTCTTCATTTGTGGTTGTGCGCTTCGCTGCATTCACTTTCACTTTCGCCCCTTTGTCATCCTCTTCGTCGGCACTTTCGTCATCGTCCGAGTGACCGGCATCATGTCCATTCATAAAAGCAGTCGCGCCACCATTCAGCATTTTCCTTCTATTATACAAAGGTTTGTCCTCCTTCTCCGACGTCACTTCTTCAGTTGCATTCTTCTCTTGCGAGTCTGCAGATTTTAAGAGAGACTTTACAAAATCGGCAGCGAGCAGACTTAGTGGCGGCATTGTGTGTGTAGACATGTCAATTAGCTGGAAAAGAAAAGAAGTTCCATAAGATTAAATATATTTTATACATATTCGTATAGGTAAATGTATTTCATATGTATATGTATTGATATATGTGAGTACAGTGGTGGCCATTATCATATGCAACTAAAACACGATTTTAGAAAAATCATGTATATCTTACCATTAAACTTGGGAGACTGTTGATTGGTAATGAAATTATTTTAATTTGGTATTTTTACTATTATTTAGCGCCTATAAATCAAAAGATTTGCATTCTTAAAAAAAAATACGAATACCATTTTGATTTCACCTCTTAAATTACGTGGACAAAACATATGCAACTTTTTGGAAGCAATAGTAAAAAATAAGTTTTACTAATATTTTTTTACAAATCCATTGTTTTTTTATCACTTCACGACATCTTCTTGGCATTTAGGCAATTAAGTTATCAAAGATTTTCATCAGAATCGATTTTCAGGCTCTTTGAAGTCTACCTAAAAGTTATCGGTATTTTCAATGTTAGTCCTATCTATGCGCCTTTTAATCAGCTTTTACAAGTTCTCAAAAGGTTTTAGATCTAGGGCTATTCCAAAACATTGATAATATTTGCTTAAACACAAGATTTGGCATATTTGAACGTGTCCTTTGGTTCGTTTTCCGGTTCGACCACCCAACACAATGGCATTTCCTATTCAGAATAAGGTAAAATTAAACTTTTTTAAATCCATTTGTACTCGGACTGACTCATAATTTCATAAATTGTATATAATAGCCCAACTGCGTTAGCAGAAAAGCAGTCCCACCATTACATGGCCTCCACCATGCTTAATTGTCGGGATCATATCTCTTATGGAAAGGACATCGCACATAGAACATTCCATCACTGCCTATTAAGTTGAATTTTTACTCATCGCGGAATAGAATCGTTTTCCATTTACTGATTAGCCAATTTAGATGCTCTTTAACGAATTTTAAACACTTGGCTTTTATCTTTAACAAATCCATCGGTTTTTATACGGGACGATAACCTCATAGTGAAGCTTTTAGGGTCATGTATTGGTGTCGGGCTACTTTTCTGCTAACGGAGTTAGACTATTATATAGAATTTATTGAATTATGAATCAGTACGACTACAAATGCATTTTACAAAGTGTAATTTTGGTCTATTGTGAGTGGGAAATGCCATGAAGTTGGGTCTTCGAACCGGAAAACGACCCAAAGGACACGTTCAAATATGCCAAATCTTGTGTTTAATCAAATATTATCAATGTTTTGGAATAGCCCTAGATCTAAAACCTTTTGAGAACTTGTAAAAGCTGATTAAAAGGCGCATAGATAGGACTAACATTGAAAATACCGATAACTTTTAGGTAGACTTCAAAGAGCCTGAAAATCGATTCTGATGAAAATCTTTGATAACTTAATTGCCTAAATGCCAAGAAGATGTCGTGAAGTGATAAAAAAACAATGGATTTGTAAAAAAATATTAGTAAAACTTATTTTTTACTATTGCTTCCAAAAAGTTGCATATGTTTTGTCCACGTAATTTAAGAGGTGAAATCAAAATGGTATTCGTATTTTTTTTTAAGAATGCAAATCTTTTCGTTTATAAGCGCTAAATAATAGTAAAAATACCAAATTAAAATAATTTCATTACCAATCAACAGTCTCCCAAGTTTAATGGTAAGATATACATACTTTTTCTAAAATCGTGTTTTAGTTGCATATGATATGGCCACCACTGTACGTATTTTGAAGTTTTGACATTTATTTATTTAGCTTTAGTAAACAAGTGCCTGAATATACTGTGGTTTACCGAATTTAAGGACTTTTTAACACCTCCCCCCTCCTTGTCACAAGTTGTCACATTTTGAACTCAGCCCCCCCTGACGTGACGTCACCCATTTTGCAATTTTATGGATTTATCATAAATTAAAAAAAGCAGGTTATTCTATTTATTCTTATATTTATTGAATAATCTTTAATAAAATTAACATTTAGTTAAATATTAAAGTACAGAGACGACGAATGACTAGTCAAGAAATAATAGATACTTAATTATGATGCTGCGTGATCGGCGTGGTACAGAGCAGCCAGTCGTCCAGCACCCAGGAGCGCAGCAGAGCGGGAAACGATATTGCCCTAAATTTTGAAATGTGATGTCACAAAGCTTCTGAATGATAACCTCCCCCCCCCCCCCTTCAAGGTGTGACGTAATTTATGGTCACTCATTAACACTGGTTACCAGAAATTAAAAATTTATTTTTATTTAAAATTACAGTCCACGCAACTTTGAAAATCATGTATTTTAAAGTGTTAATCTTCAAATTAACAAATAATACTAAATGGATCAAAGTTGCAAAAAAATCGGCTCTATTTTCAAGGCCACCAGGATATGCTTTAAATGAACTACTTACAGTTACTTTATAGTATCTGCATCAAAATGAAAGGAAACCAGATTCGAATTTTTAAATGGAATTTTATTAATATAATTTTTATTACAAGAATAAAATTTCAAATATTATATTTCGAAACCTTAATTTGAAAAAATATATGGGCACTTTTCGTAATGTAATTTGGTATAATCAAAGTGTATTCAACAAAGTGAACCAGGTATATGACATATCACAATTTTTTACCCGAATGTGACATGTTTGTTGCCATTGATTTAACCCATACATTTATTCAAAAATTCAAATTTTGAAATTCAAAAGTAAACAAATTTCAAACCAAAAAAAAATATTTTTTAAATGAAAAGAAAATGCCGAATACTTTCTGATTATGCAAAACAACTCATGGAAGCAATTTACTAATGTTTTGTGCTCCAACTGAAAAATTGCAAACAATTTTATCAATATATATTATATTGTTAAAGTTAAAAAAGACGGGTTAATGTAAACAAATACATGTATTGTTTACTATTTTATTGTCAAAAGCGGGTATGTCAAATACTTAGTTCACTTTGTTGAATACACTTTGGGTATAATAATACATAGATATTTCGAAATAAATGTATATACATACATACATTACATACAGGTACATATGTACATATATACAATATTTGAAAACAAAACTGTTCGGGTCACTTTACATGCAATTCCACCAGCGCAGATTACGAGAAATATAATGTACGCGAATTGATCGAAGGAGACTTTTATTGCAACCAGATTATTTAATATTAAAACACAATTCTAAGAAGTCAATAAGTGCATTTTTTGCTACTCTGCCATTAGATGTTTTTCGCTTAGAGTCGGTATATTGAGAAAAAATCCAATACAAAAACAATTTGCGACTTAAAATAAACAAATCCGCTATCAATTGCAAGCAATTAATTTGGGGGCGCACCTGGGAGCAACTAATAACAACCATATTGACAATAATAAAAATATCCGGGAAATTAAATTGTTCAAAGGTGCAAATGCATTATTTGTGAGAGAGATCGAAGAGTATATATAACGAAAGTAAAAAAACAGACAAATTAGAGTATTTTGTGATTTCAATTACTTCTTGTCTAACGAACTTCTATAATTATGGTATTTAATTGGACTTTGAGGTTTCAAGTTTCTGTGTTTTTTGTGAGTCGGGCAATTGACTGATGAGAAGTTTTGATTTACATATGTTGAAATTAGATTGACATTGGAAAAAACCGATTTAAGATTGCCTAATAACGAGAAAAGGAGAAGTTCTGGAGGAAAAAAAAGATATAATTTTTGTGTTGGTTTACCAAAAATAAATTTAGTACTAAAATTTACTCCATTGCATTGCCGTGACTTACTGTGACTTAGAGCAAATTGTTCCTGAACCTAACCCCTCCTCATATGCTGGTAGGTACTATAGCCATAAGACTTTACTGGTCTTGATGATACCAGGACTTGGAAACAGCAAGGTGATAAGCACCCGAATATTTGGGGATCATCGGTTTAAAACTTCCAATTGCTCTCCATCCAAGAGAATATATTACCACACGGGTACACTTTGAGAAACGATTCAGAATAGTTCTGATAAATAAGAGGTAATTGGAGGATTCCACTCTCAAGGAATTCATAAGTAGAAGCATCCAGCAATGGTACACGGACGCGTCTAAGACAGCAGATGGTATGAGTGCCTGGCTAACTGAAACACGACTCAAAATGTTTGTGCCCATGAGACAATTTCCCAGCATCTTTCAAACAAATGTGCTGACGTCTTATTGGACAAGAACTACCATGGTGAAGGGATAGCCATCATCAGTTATAGTAAGCGGCTTTCCAGGCAATATCATCGTTTGAAATACATAGATTCGGGCTGGTAAGGGACTGCATTAAAAAACTTAACAGGATTAACAACAGCAGTATAACCTTAATCTGTGTACCAGGACATAAAGGTACACGAGGTTATGAACTTGCGGACCAACTGGCATAAAATACCGCGGCTGCCAGGCCGGTAGGGCCGTAGCCTTTCATTGCAGTTGGACATAGAACAATATAACCGAGAATATTTTTTATGGAATAAAATAAATTTTTTGGGACGCATAAGAGAATCACTGGTTAAACTTTTGCATGTAGCTTATTAAAAACAAGAACTTTCTAAACTTTGGACAGCTTCACAATAACAAATATGTAAACATGTTTGTCATATTCGTCGAAATAAATATGTATTTACACAAGTGGTAGATAATTCTAAAAATACATCAAGTAGCAAATTAAATTGTTTTGAAGCTGTCCAACAGATGTTTGGAACATTATAAGTAGACATGTAGTATATTAGATTTGCAAGAAGGAACCGATGAGTAACGGTTAAAGTTCAAGAAGTGATAGTGGGCGATAAGCCTATCAGAACTCACACGTTCAATTTTTATTGCTTAACTATAAATAAAATATATTTTTAATAAATTTCACTTTGTTTTTCAATTACACTGGATCACAAATTTGAATTTGTTTTTTGTTCCACTGATGTCACTATCCAATTTGTATGTGAAATGGCTCGCTGATTTCGAAAATCGAGTTAATTTTTTTTTATGGATACGTTTTTGAGATATTTGCAATTTACCGTTATTTGACCAAAAAAAAAGGTGTCTTCATTTAATCATGTATATCTCTCTGACCAGTTGAGCAATCTTACTGCAAATTATAGAAAATAAAAGTGAATGAAATTTCCTAAAAATATTGCCTACTTCATTTTCGCGCAAAGTCAATGTATACGTATATGCGTATGTAGTGCGTAAAGTAGGGGTGGGATATCTAGCTATGCGCTGTTTCTGTTAAGTAAAAGGTCAATTTTCATGTCGTTTTTAGTTTTTATAAACTCATTTATTTATATATTCGTAATATATATTAAAACAATGTGTTATTTTTGTCTAAAGTTGCTACATTTTTGAGCACAGTTATAATATACCGTTGCAATTTACAGTGGGTCTCTAGGCGAAAATTTAGTGCTAAAAACATTGAACTGAAACGCGTGTTTTACTCAAATTTATTTTGTCCCTAATTATGTGGCCGCCAGTGTACGTATACATTGACTTTGCACGACTTGGATATATTTATTTGATCATGTACAACTTTCCTATTTATCCATGGATTTTATTCATTGGTAGCTTAATTTTTTATAAAGAAACAGGACTTCATATAAAATAAAAAAAAAATTAAAAGATATCTTTTGTTTTAAAATTTTTTTCTTGCCAAAGTTTATTTTTTTTCATAAAAAAATTTAAAAACTCGAAGTAATTAATCAATTTCTCAGAAATTATAAGGCTTATGGAAAAATGAAGTAGGCAATATTTTTAGGAAATTTCATTCACTTTTATTTTCTATAATAGATTGCTCAACTGGTCAAAGAGATATACATGATTAAATGAAGACACCTTTTTTTTTGGTCGAATAACGGTAAATTGCAAATATCTCAAAAACGTATCCATAAAAAAAAATTAACTCGATTTTCGAAATCAGCGAACCATTTCACATACAAATTGGATAGTGACGTTCATGGAACATTTTTGCTGTAAACCAGTGTTATCAATACAATCAATAAATATGCTTGCTGAGTTCTACGCATGGAGAGTTGAAAGAACCAAAGCTATTAAGAAGCCAACAGTGCAAGCGAGCGAAACATTTTATTATAAACAAAAATTACAAAAAAAATATTAATGTAAAATTAATGTAAGCGATAGCAAATACACTTTGAAGCGATAAGGGTTCAGGAAAAAATCGTTAAGCGGGAATGAAGTGCACACGAACTTTGAGAAAATTGCCAGCACTCGAATTGGCCGGTTGCTGGTTAAAACTGGACTAATCATGTTGGCACATACGGAAGCTGTTGACGGGCGCACAGAAAAAAGCTGTCCAAACAAAAAACGATGATGCAGACGGCATTACTGGGGGTCAACGGCACAAAGACCCGAGTTCGGTGCGGGTATGGGAGAGATTTCGCTTATGGAAATGTATGTAATGAAAACACGACTGAAAAACAACAAATCACTCACACATGAGTCAGCCTAATTAAAACGAAAACGCAACAACAGCAAAGAAGACCACACAATATGCACTTCAAAGTATAACTGTATAATAAGGTAGGTTTACACATAGTGGCGATATGCTCGCCAACCCCACAAATAAAATAATTAATTTTCCAAATAGACTTAGTACGAACCGGCTATCAAATTATCTATGTATGTATTTCCCCAATCATTTGTAGCTGACTAAAAGTTGAAGACACTCTACAGTGAGCAGAGGAGAAATGCCTTGACGACACATTCAAATGAGTAATGCTCATACTTTTATTGATGATGAAAAAAAACGGACAGCCATAAAATGCGTTTGACCTGCTATATAAGTAATTAAGAACAAGCTCAAGCAAGTCAGGGACTGCAGCATTTAAATAGTTAGCTGGAATTACAATTACAATGACCAGCAAAAGCGAATAAAAATGGAAATATAAAGTCAATTATGACGAAGATATGCGTGCATCTGTTTGTTAACCTAGCTGTTCCGGAATATACACCATAGCGCCGTCGCTTCGCTGCAAAGAGAATTGTTTTTGGTTTTGTTAGCAAATACACGCAGGCTATTAGTTAAACGAAAAAATGATGACAAACTGCGTGTGGTGTCAAAAATAAGAATATATTGACCATAAACCCGCTAGTAATCGCAAAATGTCATGTGCTAAACACATAGAAGACGACAAGCGACGAGCGACATCTGTCAAATATTAAAATACACGCGTTCTTATGGGCACAGATTTTTTGACAACAGCACGACTTCACGACAAAAGGGTTGAAGTCTTCGCTGTCGCCAAATTAGAAATGTTTCTAATTTTGCCGACGACAATGGCCGCTGTAGAGCTGCCACTAATAAGTGAAATGTAAAATTATTCAAAGTTCTCACAAGTATGACGTTATTTTGCCAGCAGAAACCTAAAATAACTTTGATATATCATTTATAATAACAATCGATTATTTAAAACAAATAAATCGACCATTTTTACATTTTTTGCACAAATAATTTCACTTTAACCTAAATATGTAAATTTTATTGAAGTGAAAGATTTTAATACGGCAACAATGAAATTGCTGTTTGATATGTCGCTGCCGTCTTCAAAATGTTCAAGACGCTGTCTTCAAAGCGACATTTGTGATCAGCCGTCGCTACGTCGTGTCGTGTCGTCGTCTTTGTGTTCAGCACTTCACTGTATAATCAACAAAGAAGCACAAACGACAGTGCGCATAGAATATTTCTTTGAAATATGCCAAGTCAAGGAGAAGCATTCATGTATATTTTAGTCCAGAAAGTACAATCTTTACTTAAGACACTTAGACTGAGGGAATCCTCCCTACTGGTTATCTGTAATATGGGACATTCTAGTATACTCAGTAGGTTCCCATTCATAACCTATAATACGTATTTTTATAATCCAGTAGAATTAAATATTAATTAAGCTTTCAACATTCCCTCTCCTCTATAGAGGAGTGGGATATGGACGAGATGGATAAAGACATCTATGCGGACGGATCCAAACTGGATAAACGAGTGGGAGGAGATGTCTTTTCATCAAAGTCTACCAGATCACTGTAGTGTCTTTCATGCGGAGGTTATTGCAATTAAAGAAGGCCTTCTTGTTTTGACACAGATGAGGCTTATAACAAAAAACATATTTATATTCACTATAATGCCTGGAGCTATGTTGCCAGATTAGATATCATGTTTAGGCAACTTGTAAACACCTAATCGACAAATATGTATTAAAGTTGGCTGAGTCTCAGTGGAAGGAAAAAAAAGGAACGATATAAGAAGTCTGGTAGGAGTTCTAACGGGCCACTGTTTGATTAGCAGATATGCCTGCAGATTGGGGATGATAACAATAATAACTGCAGAAGCTGCCAAAAATAGAAGAAGAAGAAATTGTAAAACATTTTCTATGCGGATGCAAAGCTTTATATAGGAAAAATGGCAACTATCGGTCGCGGTTTCCTTGAAGATATATTGGAAGTTTCACAGATAAAACTTTTTAAGTTAATTAAATTTATCAAGAGCACTATTCACGGTTCAATGAGAACATAGTAATGTGAGGGGGTTCCAGTCCCGGTGGTGCGTTATTCGACAACTAGCATACTTACCTACTTAAGGAATTTAAGAAGACAAGAATGCGACTTTACCAGAAGAAATGTCTCAGAAAATATCACCAGAGCTTTATCAATTCATTCGTCAATATCGTTAGAAATTGTCGAATTTAAAAGACATATTTTATACATTTATGTGACTACTCTTATATCATAATATAAAGTAGGGAAAAACATTGAAGCAGCTCCCACTGACAAAGTGATAAGCAAATAAACATGTTATGGTTGCAAAATATCGCTGAAGTACTGCGATCCGAACGAAGTAAACAAGTGGCGAAAACAAAAAGAAATCTTTTTGAAAACAACATGGTGAAAGCACAGAAACAGAAACCAATGAAAACCGATTTAAAATTGAAAAAAAGAACTTCGTTTAAGCACATAGAAGAGAAAAACATGGATGCAGTGTGTTGGCTATTTACTGGCAGTAGTGCTATGCAACTCACAGCTATTGGAGCTTAGATCAGCGAATATGCAATTCGCTATAGTTGCCGCCGCAGACTACCACAGCACGCGTTACAAGGCGCACTTACTGCCGCAACGAAGCATCGCTTTGGCGAACTGTAGATGTCGATTGTGGAGTAGAAAGCAGGGACGACAGTTATCACCGCCGTCGTTCTGTTCGTCGTGCGAAGAATGCGAACACCGCTGCTCGCATATAAATGAGGATGCAGGCGACACCATGCCCGATAATTTCAAATTGTCATTCGCACTCGCCAGAACATACACAAGACCAAACGCGGCACACGCGGCGTATGAGCAAGCAAAAATTAATAAAGAAACTACTTAAAACGAAAATAAGAGCGCAATCGGTGTACAGTTACAGTGAATAGCATTAAGAACTAACAATTTTACAATAAATAATCAAAAAATAATTATTTTTATAGAGGAGAAGACATTTAAAAGTAACTGCAGAAAATTGCAGAAATCATCGAGTTGCAAAAGCGGTGCACAAGTGTAAAGAAGGAAGTGAAAAGATTAGTCATATTTTTAAATAGTACACAACAACAAATACAACACGAGGAATAAGTGCAATAAGTGCTAAAATTTATTAATATTTTTCGAGAATAGTTAACTAAACTATTCAAATTCAAAAACAAATAAAAACTGTAAATAAAACAACGGAAATGCTACCAAAAATATTTCACAAAATTGTTATTGCCGTGCTGGTTTTATTTGTGCTAATGCCAAGCAGCCAGTGTGGACCGTTGCCAAAAGTGGATGAGGTAAGGATTTTGGTTTGAGAGTAAAAAATAATAAAATAAGTTTACAGCAGCTTACTATCGTGCTAACAAATGGACATAAATGAAAAACTACTTGTATTTAAATAAATATTATATAATTTAATAAATATTAAATAATAAATTGTACCATTGAATGCAAAATATTTGAAAAAAAAACAATTTTTTTTATATAAATTGCAAATCAACATTCAACCATAGGAGAAAATTCCACCTATTGTTGGAAAATTCTTCAATTAGCAGCTTTCATTTAAATTAATTAAATGAATTAAATAATAACAACAATATTTAAGCTGATAGTGATAAATAAAAAAAGTGATTTAATATTTTTCATAAAGAAATTTAATGTCAAATTATATTTTTAAACTCTTTATAGTTCTAGACATAAAGCTGATTACAGAGACAAAACTGTTATCAGTGGAAATATACATTCATGACCTTCATCATTCCTAGTTGTACATGATTAACTTATAAATTGACAAAAAAAGACTTATTTAAAAAACGTGTCGCACTAAGGCACAAGACAATAAATAAACATAATAATAATGAAATTGAATTCAGAATTAAAATTAGAAAGTATGCATACATACATATGGATGTACATATATAAATAAAACACAGGCCTACATATGCACATAAATGGTTTGAGATGGTAAAACATATATATAAGTAAATACGGAACACAAACATACGAGTATTAATTTAGGATTTCATTTCGGCGCCCAAAGATTGCACAATAAACATTATAATACTTGCAAGTGCATAGTACAATAACGGTATATACTATTGTAGACTGGTTTTATAATACCAAAATACGTAACCTGTACTACGGTTCAAGAGGTTCTAACCTCATGACATGAAATAAAATCACCGATTTACAATAAAATCTGTCAAACGTGATGGTGCCAAAATCGTGATATTGAGTAGCTTTACACATAGGGCTGTTGCCCCATTCTCTTGATGGAAGGCGTCAATGAACTGATATCAAAAAACTGTTTCTTAACGGAAACCAACCAATTTAAGAGTTTTGTCGGTTGTAGTGAACTAATTTTGTGACGGACGACCATTTAAATGTTGCCTGGTTCTCATAGTCTATATGCTTAGGAGGGCATGAAGGTCCGTTAAAAAATTAAATATTTTCAATGAAATATGAATTATTTTATTAAGCATTAAAAATATTTGCATTTACATTTTTAAAATTATCTCGTTCTACATGGAAAAGTCCTCTTTTTTTGTGGAACTAATTTTTGAGTTTATTTAACATAACCGCGATATAAAATTGTGTTTACCTTTAATTGCAACAAATGGGCTGTGGAAATATTAATACATAATTACTGATTAGATTCTGTAAAATTTTTAATTATATTATCATTTTTATTATTGAAAATTTAAAGATTCCGTTTGTCCATGAGCTCACTCCTATTATTTTAAGGGCAACTGTATGTATTTGTGAAGAACTCTTCCTATATACATACATATGTATGTAAGCGTAACACTAGTTTAAAAAACACCAGTACAAAAAAACATTAGAATATAGGCCTATCACATGACTTGAGGCACGTAGACTAAACGGCCACTTATTTAAATAAAAATCCAATTATATACATACATATATACATTGTACATATAAATATAATTTTGGATATATTAGAAAATTCTAGCGTGTGCACATACCTGTGCACATGTACAAATGTCCAAATATATGTATGTCTGTATGCCACGTGCAACATTTGTTTAGAAAATGTGTAGCAAAATAAAAACGCTGGCAACTGTTTGTACACAAATGAATTTAAATTAACTTTCGCAATTGAATTAAATTCTATTTTATGTTTGGTTGTATTTCACTGTAGCAACAACTTTCGAAAATACCGCAATGGCATTGTTTGCGCTACTTTAAACACGATTTGTTGATGATGCGCCGCTGCCGGCATTTGCATGTGCCAACGGCTCCTCGCTCGGGTAATGTCAAATGAGTTCTAATGTTCGGAAGACCCTGGCCTCCACCACCAACACAATGGAATGGCTTCGTTGCGGACTAGTTAGCTGAATAACTTAAATGAGGCATGAGTACGATTTGTTTTGTATACCATAGCGGAGTCATATGATTATCACACAATGACAACAACAACAGCGGTAATACCAGTCGTAAACAGATATATGTATAATACTTATGGTATATTGATCAAGGATTTACATTGTTATGCACTCAATGGTATGTTCATATGACAAAAAAAAACTTGCGCACCCACTGACTGATTTTCAACCAAATATACATATATACATATGTATGGTATATAGAGTAAGCGTGATTGATCAAGATAATCAAATATACGGAAGTGCCGGCAAAAATGTATAGATTATTTAATTTTGTTTAAATCTCTCATTTTGATAATCAAATGTTTAAACAGCACACTCACAGCGTCTACCGTGTATATGTATGTATGTATGTAAGTACATATACACACAATCCATGCACATAAGGAACTGTTTTGCAGTGGTCGAACTCAGGAAATTTCCTCCAACTCAATGAGACTTATTATAACGATATGTAAACATGTACACATGTATTTTCAATTAGGTTTCAGTGGCATTGAATCAAAAATAATTTCCTTATGTGCATCGCTTTCAACTAAGTAATAAAAAAATAAATATTAGCAATAATTACAATAATTTTAAGAAAAATTCTAAATATAAAAAATAATAAGCTTAAGCCAAATGTACTTCATATATAATGATTATACGTACACATGTGTACATACATACATATAAAGAATTGTTCTTTGAATTTTTTAAGCTTAAGATTTTATATATTTTAAATTTCAATAAAATGAAGAAATATTATATTTTTGTTTTACTGGTTACTTAAATTAGAGGTTTATAAGTAGCAAATTTAAATAAAAATTTCTAGTTTATGAGTCAGAAGTCATCCAATTAAACAAAATGATGATTATTAGTAGTTGGCAATAAATGAAAAGCTGAGCATGGATCTCTATAACCAATATAACCTCTTTTGAAGTGGAAATTTATGTGTGATTTAGGAACCAATCTAAGCCGATTCCAGTAAGTAGTCAGTAGGTTGAAGTCACGCCCGAGACATACATAATATAAAATTAAGTGTAAGTAAATTTAAACCATTTTTATCTAAGCAAGTTTGTGTCAACCATACTGGAAAATGTCATAATTAATGAATTCTTTGGGTTATCGAAACGTATTGGTTAGATCAGGACAGCTAAAGGCATGGGTCCATTGTGATGTCAAAATACTCCGGAGTATGGATCGCAAAGAAGACCCTTATGTATCGCCGAAGCGTTTTGAGTCTATCATACATTTTATGAGGCAGCTAATTTCAATTCCGGACAGTGGAGAAGAAAATGACTTACAGCCGATTTCACAAAATTTTTTCATTGAGAATTAAGTTATATTTAACTTAAATTCTAAATTCAAAGAAATTAAAAGGCATGGATGTTAGAAAGAAGAAAAGCAGATTTATGTAAACAAAAATTGTATTTATTTCTCTAAATGGAAAAAAATATTGAAAATCAGCTGATAGAAAAACGTAAACATTGTTGCATATGACAGTATTTAAATAAAAATCAAAGTGTATTCAACAAAGTGAACTAAGTATTTGACATACCCGTTTTTGACAATAAAATAGTAAACAATTAATGTATTTGTTTACATTAACCCGTCTTTTTTATCTTGAACAATATAATATATATTGTTAAATTGTTTGCAATTTGTCAGTTTGAGCACCAAACATTAGTAAATTGCTTCCATGAGTTGTTTTGCATAAGCAGAAAGTATTCGGCATTTTCCTTAATTCATTTAAAAAATATTTTTTTTAGTTTGAAATTTGTTTACTTTTGAATTTCAAAATTTGAATTTTTGAATAAATGGGTTAAATATGTGGCAACAAACATGTCAAATTCGGGTAAAAAAAAATTAAATGTCATATAATTAGTTCACTTTGTTGAATACAATAGTGTATGTTGAATACACTTTGGTTGAATACACTTGGCAAAACGAAATATTTGTTTCGTAAAACCGGCTGTTAATGTTTTAACCTCGCCTTTTTACACACTTTTGGAAGTTTGCGTCTGACAGGATTTCTAACCTCATCGAATATGATTTCGAAACGGTGTAAGTTCTGATTGTTAACCAGTAGTTTGCATGGGGTCCAATGAAGAGGAGAATGAGTGAAATATGGGTTCACGAGACGTGTAAATCAAATTCGAATCGTGTAAGTGGAATTCGATATTTTAAATACATATAGGATACGGTTATAGCGTTTTATTTTCTCAGTGAAAATGCTGCCTTTTTATATTTCAACATTATACAAATACTGCGTTACCCCTTTGAATGTGTTCCATTTTTTACATGATAAAAGAACAATAAAATGTCTTCCTATTATGCTGTTCAACTCTCGCTCACAATTTGAAAACCGAGTACAGGGCAGAATAAATGTTTCATTTTTTAGTGTCATAGGGGACTCCTTGCATGCGGACATATGGCTTCTACGAAAGATGCCAACAGAAACTGCTTGTAGAGCACTTCACTATGCTCTTTAACAGGAAGCATACAAGCCTTGTTGTGAAAGTGCTCGACCGGAGATGACCTATGACTGCCCGAAGTGCAGTATTCTGACAAGCCTTAAAAAAATTGCTAAAAAAGGATTTTTTCGGCTTCTAACGCAGACTACTGCCTTAATATGTCTATCACAAAATGTAAACCAATGCACTTTTATATAGTATATTAAAAATACTCACCGATTTCACAGCCAATTTGCTTGAATTACCGATAACCAGTGGACCGATCGGTTGTCGTGAACTGGTCTGCATATCTGAATGTTGTTGTGTAGCAAAAGTGCCAAATGTACTGTATTGCAGCGCTTGATTGGCCGGGTTGCTAAAGGTAATTGGGGGCGGCGCATCATCGTCCACACTATCTGGTACAGCCAAGTAATTAATTTCCTGAAATCAAAATATAAAAACATAAGTAAATATATATATGTTATATGCAATGCCTTAATTCACCTGGTCTTCTGTTAAAAAGTATAATGTAGACATTGCCTGCCAGTCGACATTAACTGAACGGTTCTTGGGATGTCGCCTAGGGAGCCATGACGCGCCGTACAAACGAGGCAAATTACGACGTTGATATATGGGTAGGGGCACATTTGGTTGGAAAACGTGCACTACAAAATATTTAAAATTTTGGAGAAATTGTAACACAATATTATTCAAAATTGTCTCTACTTATGTTCGTTGTAACTTACATTCGTTGTACTTTGTAAACGCGGCACACAAGTTGCTGATTGGGTCGAAAGCGAAATGTTCGACAGATAGCTTGCACGCCGCATGTAAACGTAGCGTAAGTAAATTAAACACTAAAACACGCCTCTCTGTGCAGACAATGACCTGAAAGCAGAAAAACATTTGCTTTTATATGAACTTTGAAAATGCGTGTAAACACTTTGCTTACCAAATGCGCCCATTCTCCAGCAGCAAACTGAACCTTTGATATTTGAGCAATTACTGGGTCAAGGTCGCCAATATCTTCAATCAGATCTCTATCGTCTGATTGTTCGGTCGTAGTAGTGTGATCTTGTGTATGGCTGCCGTTTGTGAGAGGCGCATTTTTACAATCATCTCCAAAATTGAGCACCTCCATCAGTGGCAGTAGTTTCTTTTGCACCTCCTCATCATATTTGCTTCGTCTTTTTTGATATTCGTACAAACGACTCTTAGCCTTATAACGTTCTCTTGTACTCATACGATTGACTTCGTTTTCCATTTCACGGAAACGCTTTCGTTCTCCCGCCGGTAATATTGTATCGTACAAATAGGCAAGTAAACGTTCGCGCCCTTCAGGACGTATATTTACTCGGATACCTAGCCGCTGAAAGAGCAACACTTTGTGGAAGAAGTTCAGCTCATGCATGTCCATTATTTTGTTGTACAGTTGTTTTCTCGTTGCTTCGTCAATTTCATCCGCCGACACTTCCTTGGGATTGAATTCAATTTTTTCACATTTCTCAGCGAACTTCTCGAGTTCCTTTATGATAGTTTCGTCATTCTTTTCTACAAAGTCATTGAAGAGTTGCAACCACCTTTTCTGTTTTTCTGGCGTGAATTCATCTTTAAGCGGAGACTCCTTTCCTTTGGACCGTAAGCTCACTTGTATGTGTGGCGCAACGCCATCATAACCGGGAGGTGGTGTTAGCGCCGCTTTTAGTTTTAAGTTTTCAGCTCTATATATACACAGCGTGTTGCCATAACCTGCCGCAAGTACTGACCCATCTTGTGAAAATGAAATCGATTCAACAGTTAAGTTGCGGTAGCATGTCTCTGCTACACAACACCAAACTTTGCCTTTGTTATATATATTATCCGATTCCTCAAGCGACCACATCTTGATTTTATTATCTTCACCGACGGTGGCACACAACAAATTATTCACTTGATTTGAACTGGAGAATTCGATGGCTTTGAATCCACCTTCATGCGGCAGCTCTATATTTGTATTTAATGTGTAACTAAAACAATAAATTATTTAGTTACATTATAACAATCTAATTAAATTCATATTGCTCACTTTTTCGCAGCCTCATCATACTTCCAGAATTTTAAACGCAACTCCGGCAAATGTTCGTTGTCGTTGAAAACCTCACCGGTGGCCATCCAATCGATATTGAACGCAGCCTTTGTCACAATTATGTTATAGAGCACTTTATCAGTCTCCATAGAAAGACAGTTTTGCATCACAATGTCAATCTGCAGAAAAATAAAAATTCATTAAATTGCAAAATAAGCGCAACCAAATAGACTGGCGCACTTACGTTATATAACATGTTTTTTGTGTATGCTGAGTAAAACTGCAAATGCCCGTATTTGCCATTTAGCACCAGCGTGTTTGTGCGCGGATTTAAACGTAGTCCGACCGGAAATTTAGAATTACCGGTTTTATCATTTTCCATGTATGTGAAGTCCTGTAGGGTGCTTATCACTTGATTGTCCGTGCCAACGAAGTGTACGCCATTATCTGCTGTACAAACAGCAATTTGTGAATTATCATCATTGGCAGCAAGATGACAAATAACAGACCCCATGCGTGGTAGAAAATTGCGCAAATCTGGGCGTTTAGTGTTCCAATACACAAGCACCGACTCATAGCCACTGCTGTAGAAACCTGCACCGCTGGGTGTGAACGCTATGCTGGAGACAGCGGTGTGGTGCCAATGGTAAAGTGTCTGCAAACAATTAAGGAGATTAATACATTTCATAATTTTAATTATATACCAAGTCTAAGACTAAGTTTCAAAGGTTAAGCACTTACAGTCTTCACTGAACTCGGATTCATAAACTCTCGCCACAAAAATATTTTGCCAGTTTCGTCACCTGTTATTATCGCTTCTTCAAAAGGATGAGACCTAACGACCGTAATTGGAACATGGTGTGCGTTAAATAACCTGCAAAGGGAAAAAATGTAATTTACGTGTACACATAGTAGTATCACAATTCTCAAAAGCACTAAACAAAAAATTATTCTATTCTCTATTTTATTAAAATAGAGAATCAAATCAAAAAAAAAAAAAAAACACCATGCAGCCTTTGCTTAAATTGTCATAAAATAGTTATTGAAAACCTTTGAAAAGTATATAAAAAATAGAACTTACCGCCTCCATGACCAGGATTTATAACTAAGGAAATATACAAAAAAACCTTGTACTATAGCGATATACTTGAACTTCTTTGTGTCCACTGCAATAAGTGGTTCGTCGGACCTGTATAATAAATAAATAATAATAAAATAACAATATTCAATAACAAATATAATTTCACATACTTACAGCAATTTCAATTTACATGGTACGTTCAATCGTTCTGCGCTGCTTGTATCTACAACAAACCACTTGACTTGCTCCTCATCGGCAGTGCGAAAAGTAACAAATGCGCACGCTGTTTTGGAATTGCCGTATAAGTTTATGAGGTTAAAGCTTAAGATTTGTTCATCTTTGTTTAATTTTAAATCTAGTGTCTCTTGAAGACGACCACTTTGCCAAAACCAACGAAGTACTTCTCCTTTAGTTGTACATGCAACTAGCGTCTCACTGTCACGCAATTCCAATTCCATAGACACTAGATTACCATTTCCTCCTGAAAGTTTGCGTGCTAGCTCACCGGTTACCGAAGAATAAACCCGCACAACATCCTTGGAACGTATAAATATAAATCTACAATTTGAAAAACTTTAGAGTTGAAACACTTATTACACGTTTTTATAACTCACTCTCCTCCAGGCGCAAAAAGAGGCGTGTGCTCAACAAGATTGGCACCGGCCAAATATTGTAGTTTAAGTTTATCAAGTTCGTCAAAATCCATTGTTTATATATTTTTTAAACAGGAAATATTTTTATCACTCTCTATAGTTTTTGTAGCCAAGTTATCAGTTCACACACGTCTTGATCTTCCGCGTTGTTTGTTATAGCGCAATGTTTTGCTGCTGTGTCTTTCTAAAGAGCTTGTTGGCAACAAACCATTACCTTAAACACAATAGGAGTGGAAATACAGAGCTCCAACAATTTGCCAAATATTTATATTTAAATTAATATAAATCTTAATTTTTAATAGGGCACTTCCACTGTTGTGCCGCACGTGTTGAATCTGTCAAATCACAGTACATACAGTAGAAAACCTTATTCGTGGGGAATTCTCGGTGGTAAGATAGCTGCCATCTTGGACAAACGCAGTGCTGTATATATTGAGTACTTGATTTTAGTAAAACTTTAGTTATAAAATAGCAAATATTATGTATATAGCTGTCTTATATAAAGCGAAATTATTTATTTATACTATATTTCAATTATAGAAGATTTTAACATCAATGTGTGCCATATTATTGCAAAAAAAATATTAAATGTTGATGAGATATTTCATAAGTGGTGAGAATAAAATACAGCTCTCATACAAGTACTTCTCTGTGGTACGTTATTTTTGGCCACGTTTATTTAAACTTAACTGGCACAAAATTAGCAAAAAATCCATTTTTGCTAGTTTTTACTTAAATTATTACAAACAATTATATTTAAAATACTTTGAATTGCACAGCTTGGAAGTACACAATAGTTTTATAACCTTCAAATGATACGAGGTTGCCTCCTTATTAAACATTTTTAAAATAAAATATGTCATGATCCTATTGAATAGGCATTTCAAACCATCGGGTCCAAGGTAACAAGAATCAAAATCGTCATTTAATACTAATATACGTTTTTTATGAAATTTATAAAAAGCTCAAGAGCTTTTACTTGAGTTTGACGAATCCTACACTTTTTATTTTGTAAAAGTATAGGCGTCTTCAGAGATCTATCCTTTCTCGAATAATGTTAAAGACAGCAAACAATTGTGCATTTTAAAATATTCATTATACATATAACCATATAAATATGAAAATGAATTTCGCTGAAGGAAATCGTTTTCAATTATATCAATTTCCATACAATGTCTAATAGATTGCTGACTATCTATGGAAGACATTGCCAATGCTTAAAAAGTTTGCCAAGAACTATCTTGAACCAGACAAACATACTCTTTCAAGGTTATTTAGTGAAAATTATTCAAATTGTTTAATAGTAATATTAAATCTTTTAAAATTTGAAAGCGCCAAATACAGTGTCACCAACTCAGGGATGTATTTATTTTAATACAATATTTAAAAATTAGTTGAATCGCGTTATACACTTGTACATAAAATATAACTAACTTATCAATAAGTAACACTTAATACCACATAAAATTAAATAAATATCCGAAATAATTTAAAATAATTCCAATAATAATGAAAAAATTTATTTTATTTAATAATTGTTTAAGTACTGTTCATCGGACTTTAAAAGTTTTGTGAAGATTAAATGCTAGCACAACACCCTAATTACCACAATTGTAGCAAAAAAAGCGTAGCACACAACCCAAGTACGCCTCGGTGGTGTGTTAAAAGATGAAAATTAATGTAAGAAAAAAAAGGTTTTCTACTGAATATACTGAGTGTCAAATGGCACAATCCATTGCATGTGTTGTGCTACAAATTCGCTTTCATATCACATGGGCTCTAAAACTGTTTTGAATATACCGCATTTACGTTTTTAGTTTTAATGTCAGAAATTAGTTTTCGAATGAAAAGTGAAAAAATATTATAATTTATGATAAATCACCTTATTACCACTCTGAATCCAGTTTGATTTACATTTCCAATAAACATCAATATCTTTTAAATGAGGTCATCAGATGTAATGATATTTCATTAAAACTAATTAAAAAGCTTTTTCATTACGGTAAGGCTTTTTATTTAACTGAAATTGTGTTATTAATTTATTAAGTACGTAGTATTTCTTATATTTTCAGTTAATTTTTTAATACTATCCGATAACTTTATATCGATAACTGTAGTGTAGTCAAAACTGTCAACCACTAATATTGTATTTGAACAGCTGTTGCCTGCGTGGGTCATTGATTTTTTTCGTTCATATAAAAGTACACGCGAATGGGAGTTAAAAAACATTATAATATTTTATAAATTTGTGCACATTTCTCACAGAAAACTCAATGCAAACGCAGTTCAAAAACGTGTCAAAATTCGAGTGAAACATTTGAGAAATTAAGCGGTACTTTTAATGATTGTGAGAGTATTAAGCAATTGACAACAAAACTAATTGCGGGCTCATTGTGTATACGTAGCAATTTATTTATAACACAATAAATGTAAAATGCCTCCGAATTCTACATTAATCACTCCGATATGTTTATTGTATGTGTGTGTGCTTCTGACCTGCTTTTGTCCAAGTGTGGTGCTGGGGAACCTCAAGGTCATTTATGCAGTGAATGCTGGGGGTCAAGAACATACTGACAAACATGGCATACATTATAGTGCCGATCCTTTGCATGGACGTATTGGCACAGCTTCCGATTACGGTAATCACCTGCTATTGATAGGACGTGTGCCGGAACAAGATGAAGTGCTTTATCGCACTGAACGTTATCACACAGCAACATTCGGCTACACATTGCCAATAGACGGCGATGGCGAGTATGCGTTGATAATGAAATTCTGTGAAGTCTACTTTAATGAGCCAAATAAAAAGGTAAACTACGATTGATTATCAAAATATTACATACTTGTTATTAGAATATGAGAAATCAAGTGGGCGTTTTCTTTTTAGATAGAAAGTGTTTTGCATAAATCTAGACTGAGTAATAATAACTAACTTATGTATATCACGGCCAGTCTTTGGATGTATATTGTTTGCGGTTTGTGGTTATAATTATTTCTTTTTGTATAATTCAAGGTTTTCGACGTAGTCTTGAACAACAAACATACTGTAGTGAGGGAATTGGACATATTTCATCAAGTGGGTCGTGGTACTGCTCACGAAGAGTATGTTTATTTCATAGTCTCCAATGATCGCCTTTACTACAAAGATGAACAGTCAGACATCCGGAATGGCGTAGTGCGCCTTGATTTCATTAAAGGTCATTATGATAATCCAAAAATTAATGCATTTGCGTTACTCAAAGGTGACGTGGCAAATATCCCACGATTGCCTCCCACATCGGATGATATTCTCCCAATAGATGCCGATATGGCAGTTTTTAATGATCGCGTTTCTGCGGAGGGTGGTAGCAGTGAATTGTCATCAGACCAAATAACGGACAACCAACAGCGTAGCAGGAATGCGGCTTCCTCAA